>NW_028167242.1:0-41553 GCF_963513975.1 Fringilla coelebs
GCCATTTTGGGGTGAATTTTGGCCATTTTGGGGTGAATTTGGGGGATTTTGGGCCATTTTGGGATGAATTTGGGGGATTTGGGTTGAATTTGGGCCATTTTTGGTGAATTTTACCCATTTTGGGGTGAATTTGGGTTGAATTTGGGCCATTTAGGGTCAATTTTGCCCATTTTGGGCTGAATTTTGCCCATTTTTTGCTGAATTTTGGGGGTTTTGGAGTGAATTTTTTGGGGCTTGGGGTGAAATTTTTTTGGGGTGAATTTGGGGTGTTTTGGGGCCCTCACCATTGCCCGGGGGGGGGCTCATGTTCATCTGTTTCTCCACCTCGTTCTGGGCTGAATTTGGGCTGAATTTGGGGGATTTTGGGGTGAATTTGGGCCATTTTGGGGTGAATTTGGGCCATTTTTGTTGAATTTTGCCCATTTTGGGGTGAATTTGGGCCATTTTGGGCTGAATTTGGGTCATTTTTGGGTAAATTTAGGGGATTTTGGGGTGAATTTGGGGGATTTTGGGTGAATTTGGGCCATTTTTTGATAAATTCTGAGTGGTTTTGGGTGAATTTGGGCCATTTTTGGTGAATTTGGTCCATTTTTGGAAAAATTCTGGGTAGTTTTGGGTGAATTTTGACTATTTAGGATGAATTTGGTCCATTTGGGGCTGAATTTGGGCCATTTTTGTTGAATTTTGCCCATTTTGGGCTGAATTTGGGGGAATTTGGGATTAATTTTGCCCATTTTGGGGTGAATTTGGGCCATTTTGAGGTGAATTTGGCCATTTTTGGTGAATTTGGGCCATTTTGGGGTGAATTTAGGCCATTATAGGGTGAATTTTTTGTATTTTTGGCTGAATTTTGGCCATTTTGGGGTGAATTTTGGGAATTTTGGGCTGAATTTGGGCCATTTTAGGATGAATTTAGGGGATTTTGGGGTGAATTTGGGCCATTTTGGGGTCAATTTGGCCCATTTTGGGGTGAATTTGGGGGATTTGGGGTGAATTTGGGCCATTTGGGTTGAATTTTGCCCATTTTGGGCAGAATTTTGGCCATTTTAGGATCAATTTTCCCCATTTTTTGCCCAATTTTGGCCCATTTTTTGCCGAATTTTGGGGGTTTTGGGCTGAATTTCGGGGTGTATTTTTTGGGCTGGATTTTGGGGTGAATTTGGGGTGTTTTGGGGCCCTCACCATTGCCCGGGGGGGGGCTCATGTTCATCTGTTTCTCCACCTCGTTCTGGGCTGAATTTGGGCTGAATTTGGGCCATTTTGGGCTGAATTTCAGGTGGTTTTGGGTAAATTTGGGGCATTTTTTGGTGAATTTGGGGGATTTGGGGCCAATTTGGGCCATTTTTGGTTAAATTCTGGGGGTTTGGGGTGAATTTGGGGGATTCTGGGGTGAATTTGGGCCATTTTGGGGTGAATTTGAGGGATTTGGGGCTGAATTTGGGACATTTCTGGGTGAACTAGGGGGATTTTGGGCTGAATTTGGGGGATTTTGGGGGTGAATTTGGGCCATTTTGGTTGAATTTGGGCCATTTTTGGATAAATTCCGGGAATTTTTTGGTTATTTAGGGGGATTTGGGGTGAATTTGGGGGATTTTGGGGTGAATTTAGCCCATTTTGGGCTGAAATTTGCCCATTTAGGGGTGAATTTGGGGGATTTTGGGCTGAATTTGGAGGATTTTGGGCCATTTTTGTTGAATTTTGCCCATTTTGGGTTGAATTTGGGGGATTTTGGGGTGAATTTGGGCCATTTGGGGCTGAATTTGGGGGATTTAGGGTAAATTTGGTCCATTTTGGGGTGAATTTGAGCCATTTTAGGGTGAATTTTGGCCATTTTGGGTAAATTTAGGGGATTTGGGGTGAATTTGGGCCATTTTGAGCTGAATTTGGGTCATTTTTGGGTAAATTAAGGGGATTTTGGGGTGAATTTAGGGGTTTTGGGGTGGATTTGGGTGATTTAGGCTGAATTTGGTCCATTTTTGGATAAATTCTGGGTGGTTTTGGGTGAATTTTGGCCATTTTGAGGCCATTTTTTGCCGAATTTCGGGGGTTTTGGATTGAATTTTTTGGGGCTTGGGGTGAAATTTTTTTGGGGTGAATCTGGGGTGTTTTGGGGCCCTCACCATTGCCCGGGGGGGGGCTCATGTTCATCTGTTTCTCCACCTCGTTCTGCAGCTCCTTCAGCTTCTCGGCCTCCTCCTCCATCTCCCTCACCCGGGCCTTGATGGCCTCCAGCTCCTGAGGGGGGAAAAACACCAAAAAAGCCAAAATTGAACCCAAAAATCCACCTGGGAACCTCAACAAATCCAAAAACCCCGAAAAAATCCACCCAGGAACCAAAAAAATACAAAAAAAACCCCAAAAATGCAACAAAAACCTCCCAAAATCACCTAAAAAGCCCCAAAAAATGGAAAAAATGGAAAAATTTCAAGCAGGAAAAATCAAATTCTGCTCTAAAAGCACAAAATTGTTGAAATTCGGCCTAAAAATCCACCTGGGAATTAAAAAAAACCCCAAAATTCCCAATTTTCTCCATCCAGGCATTGATGGGCTCCAGCTCCTGGGGATAAAAGACCAAAAAAACCCAAAATTGAACCCAAAAATCCACCTGGGAACCTCAAAAATCCAAAAACCCCGAAAAAATCCACCCAGGAAGCAAAAAAATACAAAAAAAACCCCAAAAATGCAGCAAAAACCACCCCAAAATCACCTAAAAAGCCCCAAAAATGGAAAAAAAGGAAAAATTTCCAAAAAAACCAAAATAAAACCTCCAAAATTCCACCTGGGAACAGCAAAAAACCCAAAAAGTTCCACCTTGGAAGCAAAAAACCAAATGAAATCCTCCAAAATTCAGATTTTTTCCACTTTTATCCCTCAAATTCTCTTTTTTATCCCCTAAATTTCCATTTTATTTCTTAATTTCCCACTTTTATCAGCCTAATTCTCTTTTTTATCCCCTAAAAAAATCTTTTTTCCCACTTTTAGCTCTTAATTTCTGATTTTTTTCCCTCAAATCCCCGCTTTTATTCCCAAATTCCCAATTTTACCCCTCCAAATTCCCTTTTTTCCCCTCCAAATTCCCTTTTTTTCCTAAAAATTCCCTTTTTGCCCCTCCAAATTCCCTTTTTTTCCTAAAAATTCCCTTTTTTCCTCTCAAATTCCCGTTTTTATCGTTGAATTCCCACTTTTATTCAGTTTTCCCCTCAAATCTCCACTTTTATCCCTCCAATTCCAACTTTTATCCCTCAAATTCCCTTTTTTCCCCTCAAATTCCCCCATTCTACCCCCAAATTTCCCCATTTTACCCCAAATTTCCCCTTTTTGTCCCTTTTCCTCCCCCTTTTCCCTCACAAATTCCCTTTTTTCCCCTCAAATTCCCCCATTTTACCCCCAAATTCCCCCATTTTACCCCAAATTTCCCCTTTTTGCCCCTTTTCCCCTCAAATCCTCACTTTTCCCTCACAAATTCCCCAATTTTTCCCTCAAATCTCCCTTTTCCCCTCAAATTTCCACATTTTACCCCCAAAGTTCCCCTTTTCCTCCCCCTTTTCCCTCAAATCCCCACTTTTATCCCCTCAAATCCCATTTTTCCCTCACAAATCCCCCCATTTTCCCCTAAAAACTCCTTTTTTCCCCTCAAATCCCCATTTTTATCCCCTCAAATCCCCTTTTCCCTCACAAATTCTCCCATTTTCCCCTAAAAACTCCTTTTTTCCCCTCAAATCCCCTCATTTTACACCCAAATTTCCCCATTTTACCCCCAAATTTCCCCTTTTTGCTCCTTGTTCCCTCAAATCCTCACTTTTCCCTCACAAATTCCCCAATTTTCCCCTCAAATCTCCCTTTTTCCCCTCAAATTTCCTCATTTTACCCCTAAATTTCCCCTTTTCCTCCCCCTTTTCCCTCAAATCCCCACTTTTATCCCCTCAAATTCCCTTTTATCCTTCAAATCCCCTCATTTCACCCCCAAATTTCCCCATTTTACCCCCAAATTTCCCCTTTTTGCCCCTTTTCCTCCCCCTTTTTCCCTCAAATCCCCACTTTTATCCCTCAAATCCCATTTTTCCCTCACAAATCCCCCAATTTTCCCCTAAAACTCCTTTTTTCCCCTCAAATCCCCCATTTTACCCCCAAATTTCCCCTTTTTGCCCCTTTTTCCCTCAAATCCTCACTTTTCCCTCATAATTTCCCCCATTTTCCCCTCAAATCTCCTTTTTCCCTTCAAATTTCCTCATTTTACCCCCAAATTTCCCCATTTTACCCCCAAATTTCCCCTTTTTGTCCCTTTTCCTCCCCCATTTCCCTCAAATCCCCACTTTTATCCCCTCAAATCTCCCCTTTTCCCCTCAAATCCCCTCATTTTACCCTCAAATTCCCTCATTTTACCCCTAAATTTCCACTTTTCCTCCCCCTTCCCCTCAAATCCCCACTTTTACCCCCTTTTTTCCCTCACAAATTCCCCCATTTTCCCCTCAAATTCCCACTTCTATCCCCCCAAATCTCCCCATTTTACCCCCAAATCCCCTCATTTTACCCCAAATTTCCACTTTTCCCCCCCTTTTCCCTCAAATCCCCACTTTTACCCCCTCTTTTCCCTCACAAACCCCCCACATTCCCCTCAATTCCCCTTTTTATTCCCCTTTTCCCCTTCCTCCCCTCACACTTTCCCGCCCTTTTTTTCCCGCCGTTCCCCCCCCTCACTCACTCACCGGGTCCTCAATGGCGGCTTCTCCCGCCTCCCCTTCCCCCAGCCCCGCTTCCTCCTCCAGCTCCTCGCCCGCGGCTTCGTGAGGCGGCCCCGGCGCTGAGGCGGCGGCGGCGGCGGCGGCGGCAGCGGCGGCGGCTCCGGCCCCGGCCCCGCTTCCCCCCGCCGCCCCTCCCGACCCTCCCCCGGCCCCTCCGCGGCCGCTCCCGCCCCGGCCCCGGCTCCCCCCTTCGCCCAGCGCCGCCTCCTCCGGCCCCGCCGCCGCTCCCAGGCCGTTGCCGTAAGGCGGGGAAGGGTCCCCGGCTCCTCCGGGACCCCCCGGGCCCGCCCCGGTTCCGGCCGCGGCTCCTCCGGCCGCCGCCGCCATGGCCGCCATGGCCGCCCGCCCGCGCCGTGAGGGGCCGTGAGGGGGCGGCCAATCAGAGAGCGCCGTTAGGCTTCGTGGGCGGGACAACACATCGCCAACCAATCGGCTGCGACAATCACTGACTGACAGGTGTAGCGACGAATAGAAACGCAGCTTCGTCGCGCCGCGCTGTCCAATCGGAATAAAGATAGGCGGGCCAAAGAGGGCGTAAGCCAATAGAAACAGCGGAGCGGCGGGAGGCGGGAAGAGCGGCAGCCAATGGCAGCGCGAGGAAGAGGCAAAGCGGCGGCTAACAGCGATAGGCTGCTGGGCCTGCCTTCATCGCAGTTAACCAATGAAAACGGACATCGCAGCGGAATGGGCGGGATTAGGAGGTGACAACCAATAGCGACGCACGTAAGGGCGGAAGTGTGTTAAATCTTCAGCCAATCAGCAACGATGGGCAGGGCTACGACGGAGCTGACCAATCAGAACGCGCGGGGGGTGGGGTTTGATCTTAAAGGCGCCTCCGCCGCTTTTCTCCGTACGCTCATTAATGAGCGGCGCTTAATTAAAATAATTAGCGCGCTAATAAATTATTAAGCAGGAAAGGCGTCCTAACGAGGGTTGGGGGGGCGCTGCGCGGAAAGGGGGACGGATTAATTAAGATGTTAATTAGGGTTAATTAGCATGCGGAGGGGGCTAATTAGCATACGATATGTTGATTAGTTCGCGCGTGGGGGGTAATTAGACAGCCCCTAATTGGGTTATTAATTACGGCGAGCCTTAATTAGCGCCAAACCAGCCAGCTGCGGCATCGATTAGCACAAGGGGTTAACGAAAAGCGGCCGCGGCCCCTTTAAGACTCGCGCCCGGCCGCGAGGAGTTAATTAATAACCCGCTAATCACGGCCGGGGTGGTTAATTAGTCAGCTATTAACGCGAACGGGGAGCAATTAATGGGGCGTTAATTGCCGTGGGGGAGGGGGGGGCACCCGTGAGGGGAGCGGGGGGCGTGGTTTAAACCTAGGGGCGGAGCTAACAGCGAGGGGGCGTGGTTTAGAGCGTATTATGGGCAATAGGGGAGCATGGTTCGAATTGTGGGCGTGGTTTTGTCCTTTTAAGGAAATTATGGGCGTGGTTTTATAAGGGGCGGGGTTTAAGGAGCGTAGGGATGAATGGAGGGGGCGTGGCCAGCGCTGAGGGGAGGGCGGGGTGAGAAAAAAGGCGGGAAACGGCGTCGCGTGCGAGGGGGCGGAGCCAGCGCTGAGGGGGGAAAATGGCGGGAAGGCGGTGAGTGGGGAAATCTGAGGGGAAAAAGAGGGAATTTGGGTGAAAAAAGGAGGAATTTGGGTGAAAAAAGGAGGAATTAGGGTGAAAAAAGGGAGAATTTGTAAAATAAAAGAGGGAATTTGGGGTGGAAGGCGGCAGGGGAGGGAATTCCTGGGGTTTTGGGGGGATCTGAGGGGAGTGGGGGAGGCTGTGGGGGATTTGGGGGTTTTATGAGGAGATTTCGAGGTTTTGTGAGGAAATTTTGAGGTTTTGTGAGGGAATTTCGAGGTTTTATGAGAAGATTTTGAGTTTCTGTGAAGGATTTTGGAGGAGCTGTGGGGGAATTTTGGGGTTTTAAGAAGGAATTTTTAGGGTTTTATGAGGGAATTTTGAGGTTTTGTGAGGGAATTTCGAGGTTTTATGAGGAGATTTTGGGTTTCTGTGAAGGATTTTGGAGGAGCTGTGAGGGAATTTTGGGGTTTTATGAGGGAATTTGGGGTTTTGTGAGGAGATTTTGGGGTTTTATGAGGAGATTTTTGGGTTCTCCCAAGAGATTTAAGAAATCCATGAGGGAATTTTGTGGTTTTTTGAGGAAATTTGGGGGTTTTATGAGGTGATTTTAGGCCTCTACGAGGGAAATTTCGAGGTTTTGTGAGGGAATTTTGGGGTTTTAAGAAGGAAATTTTGGGGTTTTATGAGGGAATTTCGAGGATTTGTGAGGGAATTTCGAGGTTTTATGAGGAGATTTTGGGTTTCTGTGAAGGATTTTGGAGGAGCTGTGGGGGAATTTTGGGGTTTTATGAGGGAATTTCGAGGTTTTATAAGGAGATTTTGGGGTTTTATGAGGAGATTTTTGGGTTCTCCCAAGAGATTTAAGAAATCCATGAGGGAATTTTGTGGTTTTTTGAGGAAATTTGGGGGTTTTATGAGGCGATTTTAGGCCTCCACGAGGGAAATTTTGGGTTTTATGAGGAGATTTTGGGGTTTTGTGAGGGAATTTCAAGGTTTTATGAGGGAATTTCGAGGTTTTATGAGGAGATTTTGGGGTTTTATGAGTAGATTTTGGGATCTTCCAGGAGATTTAATAAATCCATGAGGGAATTTTGGTTTTTTTTGAGGAAATTTGGGAGTTTTAGGAGGATTTTGGGGTTTTATGAGGCGATTTTAGGCCTACACGAGGGAAATTTTGGGTTTTATGAGGGAATTTCAAGGTTTTATGAGGGAATTTTGAGGTTTTGTGAGGGAATTTTATGGTTTTATGAGGGAATTTGGAGGTTTTGTGAGGAGATTTTGGGTTTCCGTGAAGGATTTTGGAGGAGCTGTGGGGGAATTTTGGGGTTTTATGAGGAAATCTGGGGGGTTTATGAGGAGATTTTGGGGTTTTATGAGGAGATTTTTGGGTTCTCCCAAGAGATTTATGAAATCCGTGAGGGAATTTTGTGGTTTTTTGAGGAAATTTGGGGGTTTTAGGAGGATTTCGGGGTTTTATGAAACGATTTTAGACCTCCACGAGGGAAATTTTGGGTTTTATGAGGAGATTTCGAGGTTTTATGAGGGAATTTTGAGGTTCTATGAGGAGATTTGGGGTTTTTTTGAATATTTGAGGATCTCCTGAGGAGATTTGGGGGTTTTGGGGGATTTTCGTGTTTTCTGAGGAGATTTTGGTGAATTTTGGGAATTTTCTGAGGGGATTTTTGAAATTTTCTGAGGAGTTTTGGGGCTTTTTGGAGGATTTGGGGTTTTTAGGAGTGGTCTGAGGTGCTTTTTAGGTTCTTTTTAGGAGATTTGATCAAAATTGAGGCATTTTGGGGCATTTCTGGGTTTATTTTGGGGCAGTTTTAGGCGATTTTGGGGCACTTGAGGAGTCCGGGGTCACTTTTGGGGTTTTTTTGAGTGATTTTGGGGCACTTTTGTGGCATTTTAATCCATTTTATGTCACTTTTGTGTGATTTTGATCCATTTTATGTCACTTTTGTGTGATTTTGATCCATTTTATGTAACTTTTATGTGGTTTTGAGCCATTTTGATCGATTTTATGTCACTTTTGTGTCGTTTTATTCCACTTTATGTCACTTTTGTGTTATTTTGATCCACTTTATGTAACTTTTGTGGCATTTTGATCCATTTTATCCCACTTTTCTGGCATTTTATTCCACTTTATGTCATTTTTGTGGCATTTTGATCCACTTTATATCACTTTTCTGTCACTTCCATTTTATGTAACTTTTATGGCATTTTGATCGATTTTATGTCACTTTTGTGTCATTTTATTCCACTTTATGTCAATTTTATGGCATTTTGATCCTCTTTATGTCAATTTTGGGGCATTTTATTCCATTTTTTGCCACTTTTGTGCCATTTTGAACCATTTTATGCCACTTTTCTGTGATTTTTATCAGTTTTATTCCATTTTTGATCCATTTTATGTCACTTTTTTGATATTTTGAACTATTTTATTCCACTTTTTTGGCATTTTGAACCATTTTATTCAATTTTTCTGGCATTTTATTCCATTTTTTGCCACTTTTATGCCATTTTTAACCATTTTATTCCACTTTTCTGTGATTTTTATCAGTTTTATTCCACTTTTGTGCCATTTTGATCCATTTTATGTAACTTTTCTGTGATTTTGATTTGTTTTGTTCCATTTTTATGCCATTTTGATCCATTTTATTCCACTTTTCTGGCATTTTATTCCATTTTTTGCCACTTTTGTTCCATTTTGAACCATTTTATGTAACTTTTTTGGCATTTTGAACCATTTTATTCCACTTTTCTGGTATTTTATTGAATTTTTTGCCACTTTTTTGCCATTTTAAACCATTTTATTCCTCTTTTCTGTGATTTTTATCAGCTTTATTCCATTTTTGATCCATTTTGATCCATTTTATGTCACTTTTTTGATATTTTGAACCATTTTATTCCACTTTTTGGACATTTTGAACCATTTTATTCAATTTTTCTGGCATTTTATTCAATTTTTTGCCTCTTTTGTGCCATTTTGAACCATTTTATTCCACTTTTCTGTCATTTTCATCAATTTTATTCCATTTTATGCCACTTTTGTGTCATTTTCATCAATTTTATTCCATTTTTGTGCCATTTTAATCCACTTTATGCCACTTTTGGGGCATTTTGAACCATTTTATGTCACTTTTCTGTGATTTTTATCAGTTTTATTCCATTTTTGTGTCATTTTCATCAATTTCATTCCATTTTTCTGTCATTTTGATCCATTTTACTCCACTTTTTAAACAATTTGAACCATTTTATGTCATTTTTGTGGCATTTTGATCCATTTTATGTCACTTTTGTGGCATTTTATTCCATTTTTTTGCCACTTTGAACCATTTTATTCCACTTTTTGGACATTTTGATCCCTTTAATGTCACTTTTCTGTGATTTTCATTTGTTTTTTCCACTTTTGTGTCATTTTGAGCCATTTTATTCCTCTTTTCTGTGATTTTTATCAATTTTATTCCATTTTTGTGCCATTTTGATCCATTTTATGTCACTTTTTTGATATTTTGAACCATTTTATTCCACTTTTCTGTGATTTTTATCAGTTTTAGTCCACTTTTGTGTCACTTTAAACCATTTTATTCTATTTTTGTGTCATTTTCATCCATTTTATTCCATTTTTGCCACTATTCTGCCATTTTAAACCATTTTATTCCACTTTTGTGCCATTTTATTCCATTTTATGTCACTTTTGTGTGATTTTCATCAATTTTATTCCATTTTTGTGCCATTTTAATCCACTTTATGTCACTTTTGGGGCATTTTATTCCATTTTTTGCCACTTTTGTGCCATTTTGAACCATTTTATGCCTCTTTTCTGTGATTTTTATCAGTTTTATTTCATTTTTGTGCCATTTTGATCCATTTTATGTCACTTTTGTGCCATTTTGAACCATTTTATTCCACTTTTTTGGCATTTTGAACCATTTTATTCAATTTTTCTGGCATTTTATTCCATTTTTTTGCCACTTTTGTGCCATTTTAATCCACTTTATGCCACTTTTCTGTGATTTTCATTTGTTTTATTCCACTTTTGTGCCATTTTGAACCATTTTATGCCACTTTTGTGTAATTTTCATCAATTTTATTCCATTTTTGTGTAATTTTGATCCATTTTATTCTATTTTTGTGTCATTTTCATCCATTTTATTCCATTTTTTTGCACTTTTCTGCCATTTTAAACCACTTTATTCCACTTTTATGCCATTTTATTCCATTTTATGTCACTTTGGTGTGATTTTCATCAATTTTATTCAATTTTTGTGCCATTTTAATCCACTTTATGCCATTTTTGTGTCATTTTGATCCATTTTATGCCATTTTCTGTGATTTTTATCAGTTTTATTCCATTTTTGTGCCATTTTGATCCATTTTATTCCACTTTTCTGGCATTTTGATCCATTTTTTGCCACTTTTCTGCCATTTTAAACCATTTTATTCCACTTTTTTGCCATTTTATTCCATTTTATGTCACTTTTGTGGCATTTTCATCAATTTTATGTCACTTTTATGTCATTTTGAACCATTTTATGCCAATTTCGTGTCATTTTTATCAATTTTATTCCATTTTTCTGCCATTTAAAACGATTTTATTCCACTTTTATGCCATTTTGATCAGTTTTACTCCATTTTTATGCCATTTTGATCCATTTTATTCCACTTTTCTGTGATTTTTATCAGTTTTATTCCATTTTTGTGTCATTTTAAACAATTTTATTCCACTTTTGTGTCATTTTCATCAGTTTTACTCCACTTTTGTGCCATTTTGATCCATTTTATTCCACTTTTGTGTCATTTTGATCAGTTTTACTCCACTTTTATGCCACTTTTACCCATTTTACTCCACTTTTCTGTGATTTTCATCAGTTTTATTCCACTTTTGTGTCATTTTATTCCATTTTATTCCACTTTTATACCATTTTAATCAGTTTTACTCCACTTTTATGCCACTTTTACCCATTTTCCTCCACTTTTATCCCTTTCCCCCTCCACTTTTGACCTCATTTCTCCTCTTTTCAGAGTCATTTTTTAAAATTTATTTTCTATTTATTTTTTTTTATTTTCATTTTCACCCCTCCCTCCTTTTTTTTTCTCTCCTCCTCCTCCTCCTCCTCCTCCTGCTGGCAAAGTCCAGCCCCGGCGAGGCCGAAGGTCACCCCCAAGGATCCCGGGGGGGTTCCCTCTCTCCTTCCTCATCCTCCTCCCCTTAAAAAAACCCCAAAAAAATCAAATTTCTCCCCATTTAACCCCCGATTTTCTCATTTTTTTCACCCCAAATCCCGATGGGCACCAAAAACCCCGAAAAAGCCCCAAAAAAAGGAGGAGAGGAAGAGGAGGAAGAGGAGGGAGGAGTGGCTTTGAAAAAGGAGATCGGGCTCCTCAGCGCCTGCGGGATCATCGTGGGTGAGTCCTGACCACCCCAAAACCCCCCCAAAAAAACCCCAAAAACCCCAAAATCCTTCAAACCCCTCCCCAAAAACCCCAAAAACCCCAAAACCGCCCCAAAATCGCCTCAAAAATCGCTTTAAAAATCGCGATTTTTGGTTTATTTCGATTTTTTTTCCCCTCCCTGTTGGCCCTCGGGATCCCCCTCCGGGAGGGATTTTGGGGATTTTCCCCCAAAATTCCGGCGGGTTTGGGGTGGGAACGTCAAAATTTTTTAGGTTTGCATCAGATTTTGGGGTGGTTGAAGAATTTTTGGGGTTTTTGGGGGGTTTTGAGAGGATTTTGGGGTTTTTTAACCCAAATAAACAGGCGGGACCCCCCCCTTTAAAATCGACCGTCGGGATTCCCCCTAAAACGGCCCCAAAATCCTCAAATCCCTCCCAGAATTGCCGGGATTGTCCCAAAATCGCCCGAATTCGACCCAAAATCACCCTCGGGGAGTTTTTCCCATCCAGGGAGTGAAAAAGTTTTGCTTTAATTTGAGAGAAATTCACCCAAAATTTGTCAGGAATGTTCGGGGTTCTTTGAGGGTCTGGGAGTTTTTGCAGGCAAAAAGTCCCAAAATTGACCCAAAATTGACCCAAAATTGACCCAAATTGACCCAAAATTGCCTCAAATTCAACCAAAATTGCCCCCAAATCACCCAAAATGCCCCAAATTGCCCCAAATCAACCAAAATCGCCCCAAAATTGCCCCACATTCACCCAAAATTGCCCCAAATGCCCCAAATTCACCCCAAATTGCCCCAAATTCACCCCAAATTGCCCCAAGTTCACCCAAAATTCACCCAAAATTGCCCCAAAATTGCCCCAAATTCACCCAAAATTGCCCCAAAAGCCCCAAAATTGCCCCAAATTCACCCAAAATTGCCTCAAAGTCGCCAAATTCACCCAAAATTGCCCCAAATTCACCCAAAATTGCCCCAAATCAACCAAAATCACCCCAAAATTGCCCCAAATTTGCCAAAATTGCCCCAAATTGCCTCAAATTCACCCAAAACTGCCCCAAAAGCCCCAAATTCACCCAAAATTGCCTCAAATTCACCCAAAATTGCCTCAAATTCACCCAAAATTGCCCCAAAAGCCCCAAAACTGCCCCAAAATTGCCCCAAAGTCGCAAAGATTGACCCAAATTCACCCAAAATCGCCCCAAATTCACCCAAAATTGCCCCAAATTCACTCAAAATGCCCCAAATTTGCCCAAATTGCCCCAAATTCACCCCAAATTGCCCCAAATTCACCCCAAAATTGCCCCAAATTCGCCCAAATTTGCCCCAAATTCCAACTTTTTGCCCCAAACCCCCCAAATTTTCCCCAATTCCCCCCGAAATCTCTGATTTCCCCCCAACCCCCCCAAATCTCCTTTTTTTCCCCATTTTTTTCCCCAAAACCCCTAAAAAATTCCAATTTTTTCCCCCAAAACCCCTGAAAAATCCCAATTTTTTCCCCCAAAACCCCGCAAAAATCCCCTTTTTTCCCCCAATTTCCCCCAAACTGCTCCAAATTTCCCCCAAACCCCCCAAATTTCCCCCAAAATTCCCATTTTCTCCCCAAAACTCCTTAAAAATTCATTTTTTACCCCCAAACCCCCTAAAAAAAATCCTGATTTTCTCCAAATTTCCCCCCAAACCCCTTAAAATTCCCATTTTTCCCCCAAAATCTCTAAAAAAATCCCTATTTTCCCCAATTTTTTCCCCAAAACCCCCAGTTTTTCCCCTAAAATCCCCTGATTTTCCCCCAAAACCCCCAAAAATCCTGATTTTTTCCCAATTTTCTCACTTAAACCCCCAAAAAAATCTCCCTTCTTCCCCCAAATTTCCCCCAAAAAACCCTAAACATCTCAACTTTCCCCCCAAACTCCTCAAAATTCCCATTTTCCCCCAAAACCTTTAAAAAAATCCCAATTTCCCCCAAACTTTTCCCCCCAAACCCCCCAAAATCCCTTTTTTTCCATTTTTTTCCCCATAAATCCCCCAAAACTTCCCATTTTTTCCCCTAAAACCCCAAAAAATCCCCATTTTTTCCCCAAATTTCCCCCAAAACTCCTCAAAATTCCCATTTTTTCCCCAAAACCCCTAAAAATTCCCATTTTTCCCTCATAATCGCTTAAAAAATCCCCTTTTTTTCCCATTTTCCCCCCAAAAATTCCCATTTTTCGCATAAAACCCCCCCAAAAATCCCCTTTTTTTTCCCCAAACCCCCCAATTTTCTCCCAAAATCCCCATTTTTTCCCCAATTTTTCCCTAAAATCCCCAATTTCCCCCCAAAATTCCCATTTTCTCCCCAAAACCCCTTAAAAATTCATTTTTTACCCCCAAACCCCCTAAAAAAATCCACATTTTCTCCAAATTTCCCCCCAAACCCCTTAAAATTCCCATTTTTCCCCCAAAATCTCTAAAAAAATCCCTATTTTCCCCAATTTTTTCCCCAAAACCCCCAGTTTTTCCCCTAAAATCCCCTGATTTTCCCCCAAAACCCCCCAAAAATCCTGATTTTTTCCCAATTTTCTCACCTAAACCCCCAAAAATCTCCCTTCTTCCCCCAAATTTCCCCCAAAAAACCCTAAACATCTCAACTTTCCCCCCAAACTCCTCAAAATTCCCATTTTCCCCCAAAACCTTTAAAAAAATCCTAATTTCCCCCAAACTTTTCCCCCCAAACCCCCCAAAATCCCTTTTTTCCATTTTTTCCCCATAAATCCCCCAAAACTTCCCATTTTTTCCCCTAAAACCCCAAAAAATCCCCATTTTTTCCCCAAATTTCTCCCAAAACTCCTCAAAATTACCATTTTTTCCCCCAAAACCCCTAAAAATTCCCATTTTTCCCTCATAATCGCTTAAAAAATCCCCTTTTTTTCCCATTTTCCCCCCAAAAATTCCCATTTTTCGCATAAAACCCCCCCAAAAATCCCCTTTTTTTTCCCCAAACCCCCCAATTTTCTCCCAAAATCCCCATTTTTTCCCCAATTTTCTCCCAAAATCCCCATTTTTTTCCCCTTTTCCCCAGGTAACATCATCGGCTCGGGGATCTTTGTTGCCCCCCTCGGGCTGTGCTGTCCCATTTTCCCCAAATTTCCCCCCAAAACCCCTCAAAAATCCCAATTTTTCCCCTTAGAACCCCTCAAAACCCCCAATTTCCCTCTAAAACCCCCCCAAAAAATCCAATTTTTCCCTCAAAACACCTAAAAAATCCCAATTTTCCCCCTTAAAACCGCTCAAAAAATCCAATTTTTTCCCCCTAAACCCTCTAAAAAAAAATCACAATTTTTCCCAATTTTTCCCCCAAAACCCCTAAAAAACTCCAATTTTTTCCCACTTTCTCCCCAAAAACCTCCCCAAAATCCCTTTTTTCCCATTTTTTCCCCCTAAACCCCCCCAAAAATCCCATTTTTTTCCCCAAAAACCCCTAAAAAATCCCATTTTCCCCCCAAAACCCCTCAAAAATCCCATTTTTTCCCCTAAACCCCCTCAAAATACCCATTATTCCCCCAAAACCCCCAAAAACCCCTGATTTTTCCCAATTTTCCCCCTAAAAACCCCGAAATTTCTCCCAAAACCCCTCAAAATTCCAAATTTTTCCCCAAACCCCACTAAAATCCCCTTTTTTCCCCCAAAACCCCTCAAAAATTTCGATTTTTCCCCCCAAACCCCTAAAAAATGCGAATTTTTCTCCCCATAACCCCTAAAAATTCAAATTTTTTCCCCCAAAACCCCCAAAAAACCCCCATTTTCCCCCCCAAAACCCCCCAAAATTTCCTTTTTGTCCCATTTTTTCCCCAAATTTCTCCCAAAATCCCCAAATTTTCCCCCAAACCCCCCAAATTTCTCCCAAAATCCCCAATTTTCCCCCTTTTCCCCAGGTAACACCATCAGCTCGGGGATCTTCCTGATTTTTTCCATTTTTCCCAATTTTCCTCCCAAAACCCCTAAAAAACCCCAAATTTTTCCCTTTTTTTCCCCTCTAAACCTCCCAAAATTCCATTTTTTCCCCCCCTTTTTCCAGGTAATATCATTGGCTCGGGGATTCCCATTTTTCCCCTAAAACCCCTCAAAAAATCCCCTTTTTTCCCATTTTCTCCTTCAAAAACCCCTCAAAAATTCCAATTTTTCCCATTTTTTCCCCCAAAACTCCCCCAAAATCCCATTTTTCAGGGATTTTGGGTCATTTTGGGTGGAATTGGATGGATTTTGGGTCATTTTGGGCAGATTTTGGGTGGAATTCAAACAATTTTGGGTCATTTTGGGCAGATTTTGGGTGGAATTTGGGGATCTCGGTGGATTTTGGGTGGAATTTGGTGGATTTTGGTTCATTTGGGTGGATTTTGGGTGGAATTGGGTGGATTTTGGGTCATTTTGGGTGGAATTTGGGGGACTTTGGTTCATTTTGGGTGGAATTGGGGGGATTTTGGTTCATTTTGGGTGGAATTTGAGGAATTTTGGGCAATTTTAGGGGTTTGGGGGGAATTTTGGGTGGATTTTGGGTCATTTTGGGCAGATTATGGGTGGAATTTGGGGGTTTTTGGGTCATTTTGGTTCATTTTGGGCAGATTTTGGGTGGGTTTTGGGGTGTTTTGGGTGGATTTTGGGTGAAATTCAAGGAATTTTGGGTGGAATTTGGGGATTTCGGTTCATTTTGGGTGGATTTTGGGTGAATTTGGGGTGATTTTGGGTCATTTCAGGGGGATTTGGGTGGATTTTGGGTGGAATTTGGGGGTTTTTGGGTCATTTTGGATGGAATTGGGTGGATTTTGGGTGGAATTTCAGGGATTTTGGGTAATTTTGGGTCTTTTTGGGGGATTTTGGACAGATTTTGGGTGGATTTTGGGTGATTTTGGGTGGAATTCAGGGGATTTAGGGGTGATTTTGGGTGAATTTGGGGTGATTTTGGGTCATTTCAGGGGGATTTGGGTGGGTTTTGGGTGGAATTTGGGGTATTTTGATTCATTTTGGATGGAATTGGGTGGATTTTGGGTGGAATTGGGTGGATTTTGGGTGGAATTTGGGGAATTTTGGGTCATTTTGGGTCATTTTGGGTGGAATTGGGTGGATTTTGGTTGGAATTCAGGAGTTTTTGGGGTGATTTTGGGTGATTTTGGGGGGATTTTGGGTGGATTTACAGGGATTTTGGGTGGAATTGGGACGATTTTGGTTGATTTTGGGTGGAATTCAAGGAATTTTGGGTGAATTTGGGGTGATTTTGGGTGATTTTCTGCAGTTACGTTTCCCACGTAGATGGAGCGGGCGTTGGCCTCCATCTTCTCCTCCAGGGACATGATCACCGGGCCGGCTGCAAAACCACAAATTTGGGGTCAGTTCTGGAGATTTTGGGAAAATTGGGGAAAAATTGGGGGATTTGGGGGGATTTTGGGAAAAATATGGGCAAAATTTGGGGTTTTATTTGAATTTTTGGGGATTTTTTTGTGAATTTTTGGGAATTTTTTGTGAATTTTTTGGGATTTTTGTGAATTTTTGGGGAAATTTGGGGTGAATTCCGGGGATTTTGGGAAAATTGGGGAAATTTGGGGGTTTGGGGGAAAATTGGGGGGGGTTTGGGAAAAATTTGGGGGATTTGGGGAATTTTTTGTGAATTTTTGGGGATTTTTTGTGAATTTTGGGGATTTTTTGTGAATTTTTGGGGATTTTTTGTGAATTTTTTGGGATTTTTGTGAATTTTTGGGGAAATTTGGGGTCAATTCCGGGGATTTTGGGGAAATTGGAGAAATTTGGGGTGAATTTGGAGGATTTGGGGAAAAAATTGGGGGATTTTGGGGCAAAATTTGGGGATTTTTTGTGAATTTTTGGGGATTTTTTTGGATTTTTTGTGAATTTTTGGGGATTTTTTTGGATTTTTTGTGAATTTTTGGGGAAATTTGGGGTCAATTCCAGGGATTTTGGGAAAATTCAGGAAAATTTGGGGGATTTTGGGAAAAATTTGGGGGATTTTTGGGTTTTATTTGAATTTTTGGGGATTTTTTGTGAATTTTTGGGGATTTTTGACAAAATTTGGGGTCAATTCAGGGAAAATTTGGGATTTTTGGGGGAAATTTGGGGATTTTGGGGCAAAATTTGGGGTTTTATTTGAATTTTCGGGGATTTTTT
This sequence comes from Fringilla coelebs, assembly GCF_963513975.1. Classification (NCBI taxonomy): domain Eukaryota; kingdom Metazoa; phylum Chordata; class Aves; order Passeriformes; family Fringillidae; genus Fringilla; species Fringilla coelebs. Next base: position 17,883 of record NW_028167242.1, read on the forward strand.
GTGAATTTTTGGGGAATTTTTGTGAATTTTTGGGGATTTTTGTGAATTTTTGGGGAAATTTCGGGTGAATTCTGGGGATTTTGGGGAAATTGGAGAAATTTGGGGTGAATTTGGAGGATTTTGGGTGAATTTGGGTGAATTTGGGGGATTTTAGGCCTCCATCTTCTCCTCCAGGGACATGATCACCGGGCCGGCTGCAAAACCACAAATTTGGGGTCAGTTCCGGGGATTTTGGGAAAATTCAGGAAAATTTGGGGGTTTTGGGGGGATTTGGGGAAAAATTTGGGGATTTTTTGTGAATTTTTGGGGATTTTTTTGGATTTTTTGTGAATTTTTGGGGATTTTTTGTGAATTTTTGGGGATTTTTTGGGATTTTTTGTGAATTTTTTGGGATTTTTGTGAATTTTTGGGGAAATTTGGGGTGAATTCCAGGGATTTTGGGAAAATTCTGGGGATTTTGGGGTGAATTTGGAGGATTTTGGGTGAATTTGGGGGATTTTAGGCCTCCATCTTCTCCTCCAGGGACATGATCACCGGGCCGGCTGCAAAACCACAAATTTGGGGTCAGTTCCGGGGATTTTGGGAAAATTCGGGAAAATTTGGGGGTTTTGGGGAAAATTTGGGGGATTTTGGAAAAAACTTGGGGATTTTTAGGGCAAATTTGGGGGTTTTGGGGCAAAATTTGGGGGATTTTTGGGTTTTATTTGAATTTTCGGGGATTTTTTCTGAATTTTTGGGGACTTTTTGTGAATTTTTGGGGATTTTTTGTGAATTTTTTGGGATTTTTGTGAATTTTTTGGGAAATTTGGGGTGAATTCCAGGAATTTTGGGAAAATTCTGGGGATTTTGGGTGAATTTGGGCCATTTTGGGGTGAATTTGGAGGATTTTAGGCCTCCATCTTCTCCTCCAGGGACATGATCACCGGGCCGGCTGCAAAACCACAAATTTGGGGTCAGTTCTGGGCATTTTGGGAAAATTGGGGAAATTTGGGGGAAATTTGGGGGATTTTGGGAAAAAATTGGGGATTTTTAGGGCAAATTTGGGGATTTTGGGGCAAAATTTGGGGATTTTTTGGGGATTTTTCTTGGGGTTTTGGGGATTTTGGGAAAAATTTGGGAGATTTTGGGAAAATTTGGGGTTTTATTTAAATTTTTGGGAATTTTTGGAGGATTTTTGGGGGGTTTTTGACAAAATTTGGGGTGAATTCCAGAGATTTTGGGGAAAGTTTGGGAGATTTTGGGAAAAAATTGGGGTTTTATTTGAATTTTTTGGGATTTTTTGTGAATTTTTGGGGAAATTTCGGGTCAATTCCGGGGATTTTGGGAAAATTGGTGAAAATTTGGGATTTTTGGGGCAAAATTTGGGGTTTTATTTGAATTTTTGGGGATTTTTTGTGAATTTTTGGGGATATTTGGGGTCAATTCCAGGGATTTTGGGAAAATTGGGGAAATTTGGGGGTTTTGGGGCAGAATTTGGGGATTTTGGGGCAAAATTTGGGGTTTTATTTGAATTTTTGGGGATTTTTGGAGGACTTTTGGGGATTTTTTGTGAATTTTTTGGGATTTTTGACAAAATTTGGGGTCAATTCGGGGAAAATTGGGGAAATTTGGGATTTTTTGGGGCAAAATTTGGGGTTTTATTTGAATTTTTGGGGATTTTTTGTGAATTTTTGGGGATTTTTCTTGGGGTTTTGGGGAAATTTGGGGTCAATTCCGAGGATTTTGGGAAAATTCGGGATAATTGGGGAAAATTGGAGGGATTTGGGGAAAAATTTGGGGGATTTTGGGGATTTTTTGTGAATTTTTGATAAAATTTGGGGTCAATTCCGGGAAAATTTGGAATTTTGGGGGGAAATTTGGGGGTTTTGGGGCAAAATTTGGGGTTTTATTTGAATTTTTGGGGATTTTTCGTGATTTTTTTAGGTTTTTCTTGTGGTTTTGGGGAAATTTGGGGTCAATTCTGGGGATTTTGGGAAAATTTGGGGGATTTTTGGGGAAATTTGGGATTTTTTGGGGGAAATTTTGGGGTTTTGGGGCAAAATTTTGGGTTTTATTTGAATTTTTGGGGATTTTTTTGTGGTTTTGGGGAAATTTGGGGGTTTGGGGGAAAATTTGGGGGATTTTGGGAAAAATTGGGGGGGATTTTTGGGTTTTATTTGAATTTTTGGGGATTTTTTGTGAATTTTTTGGGAAATTTGGGGTGAATTCTGGGGATTTTGGGTGAATTTGGGTGAATTTAGGGGATTTTGCGGTGAATTTGGGAGATTTTGGGCTGAATTTGGGCCATTTTTTGCCCAATTTGGGGCATTCGGGGTGAATTTGGGCCATTTTGGGGTGAATTTCAGTGGTTTAAGGTAAATTTGGGGGATTTTGGGCTAAATTTGGGGGATTTTGGGCTGAACTTGGGCCATTTTGGGGTGAATTTGGGGGTAAATTTTGGTGATTTTGGGTGAATTTGGGCCATTTTGGTTGAATTCTGGGCATTTTTGAATAAATTCTGGGAATTTTTGGGTTATTTTGGGGGATTTGGGGTGAATTTAGGGGATTTGGGGGTGAATTTTGGCCATTTGAAGAAGAATTTCCCCCATTTTGGGCTGAATTTGGTCCATTTTGGGGTGAATTTAGGGGATTTTGGGCTGAATTTGGGAGATTTTGGGCCATTTTTGGTGAAAATTGCTCATTTAGGGCTAAATTTAGGGGATTTTAGGGTGAATTTGAGCCATTTTTGCTGAATTTTGCTCATTTAGGGGTGAATTTGGGCCATTTTTGGATAAATTCTGGGAATTTTTGGGTTATTTTGGGGGATTTGGGGTGAATTTGGGCCATTTTGGGGTGTATTTGGGGGATTTTGGCCTGAATTTTTCCAATTTTGGGTGAATTTGGAGGATTTTGGGGTGAATTTGGGGGATTTGGGGTGAATTTGGGGGATTTTGGGGTGAATTTCGGCCAGTTTTGGTAAATTTTGCCTATTTTGGGCTGAATTTGGGCCATTTTGGGTTGAATTTGGGACATTTTGAGGTGAATTTGGGCCATTTTTGGTGAATTTTAGCCATTTGAGGAAGAATTTTGCCCATTTTGGGGTGAATTTAGGGGATTTTGGGCCATTTTTGGTGAATTTTGCCCATTTAGGGATGAATTTGGGGGATTTGGGGTGAATTTGGGGAATTTTGGGGTGAATTTTGCCCATTTTGGGCAGAATTTGGGCCATTTTGGGGTGAATTTGGGGGATTTTGGGCAGAATTTGGGCCAATTTTGACAAATTCTGGGTGGTTTTGGGTGAATTTGGGGGATTTTGGGGTGAATTTGGGAGATTTGGGTTGAATTTGGGCCATTTTGGGGTCAATTTTGCCCATTTTGGGCTGAATTTGGTGCATTTTGGGGTGAATTTAGGCCATTTTTGTTGAATTTTGCCCATTTTGGGGTGAATTTGGGGGATTTTGGGCTGAATTTGGTCCATTTTTGGATAAATTCTGGGTAGTTTTGGGTGAATTTTGGCCATTTTGGGGCGAATTTTAGCCATTTTTGGTGAATTTTGGCCATTTTGGGGTGAATTTGGGGGATTTTGGGGTGAATTTGGGCCAATTTTGGATAAATTCTGGGAATTTTGGGGTGAATTTGGGCCATTTTGGGGTAAATTGTTAGGATTTGGGTGAATTTGGGCCATTTCTGGTCAAATTCTGGGGATTTGGGGTGAATTTGGACCATTTGAGGCAGAATTTGGGCCATTTTTGATGAATTTTGCCCATTTTGGGCTGAATTTGGGGATTTTTGGGGTGAATTTGGGCCATTTCTGGTCAAATTCTGGGGATTTGGGTTGAATTTGGGCCATTATGGGCTGAATTTTGACCATTTTAGGGTCAATTTTACCCATTTTTTGCCAAATTTTGAGGATTTTGGGGTGAATTTGGGCCATTTTTGGATAAATTCTGGGGATTTGGGGTGAATTTGGGCCATTTTGGGCTGAATTTTGGCCATTTAAGGATCAATTTTCCCCATTTTTTGCCCAATTTTGGCCCATTTTTTGCCGAATTTTGGGGATTTTGGATTGAATTTTTTGGGGCTTGGGGTGAAATTTTTTTGGGGTGAATCTGGGGTGTTTTGGGGCCCTCACCATTGCCCGGGGGGGGCTCATGTTCATCTGTTTCTCCATCTCGTTCTGGGCTGAATTTGGGCTGAATTTGGGCCATTTTGGGGCGAATTTGGGGGATTTTGGGGTGAATTTGGGCCATTTTGGGGTGAATTTAGGGGATTTTGGGCCATTTTTGGTGAATTTTGCTCATTTAGGGATGAATTTGGGGGATTTTGGGCTGAATTTGGGCCATTTTTGGTTAAATTCTGGGGATTTGGGGTGAATTTGGGCCATTTTGGGGTGAATTTGGGGAATTTGGGGGTAAATATTGGTGATTTTGGGTCAATTTGGGCCATTTTGGTTGAATTCTGGGCCATTTTTTGATAAATTCTGGGAATTTTTGGGTTATTTTGGGGGATTTGGGCTGAATTTGGGGGATTTTAGGGTGAATTTGGGCCATTTTGGGCTGAATTTGGGCCATTTTTGGTGAATTTTGCCCATTTTGAGGTGAATTTGGGCCATTTTTGGATAAATTCTGGGGATTTGGGTTGAATTTGGGCCATTTTGGGCTGAATTTGGACCATTTCAGGGTCAATTTTACCCATTTTTTGCCCAATTTTGGCCCATTTTTTGCCGAATTTTGGGGGTTTTGGATTGAATTTTTTGGGGCTTGGGGTGAAATTTTTTTGGGGTGAATTTGGGGTGTTTTGGGGCCCTCACCATTGCCCGGGGGGGGGCTCATGTTCATCTGTTTCTCCACCTCGTTCTGCAGCTCCTTCAGCTTCTCGGCCTCCTCCTCCATCTCCCTCACCCGGGCCTTGATGGCCTCCAGCTCCTGAGGGGCAAAAAACACCAAAAAAACCAAAATTGAACCCAAAAATCCACCTGGGAACCTGAAAAAATACAAAAACCCCGAAAAAATCCACCCAGGAAGCAAAAATATACAAAAAAAATTACATTTTCCCCCAAAATCTCCCTTTTTGCCCCTAAATTTCCTCTTCTTACCCCCAAATTTCCCCTTTTTGCCCCTTTTTCCATCAAATCCTCACTTTTCCCTCACAAATTTCCCCATTTTCCCCTCAAATCTCCCTTTTTACCCCCAAATTTCCCTCAAATCCCCAATTTTATCCCTCAAATCCACTTTTTTCCCCCCAAATTTCCCCTTTTTGTCCCTTTTCCTCTCCCTTTTCCCTTACAAATTCCCTTTTTTCCCCTCAAATCCCCTCATTTTACCCCCAAATTTCCCCTTTTCGCCCTTTTTCCCTCAAATCCCCACTATCCCCTCAAATCCCCCTTTTTCCCTCACAAATCCCCCAATTTTCTCCTAAAAATTCCACTTTTTACCCCTAAATTTCCCCTTTTTGCCCCTTTTCCTCCCCCTTTTCCCCCAAATCCCCCCATTTTACCCCTAAATTTCCCCTTTTTACGCCTTTTTCCATCAAATCCCCACTTTTATCCCCTCTTTTCCCTCACAAATCCCCCCTTTTTACCCCAAATTTCCCCTTTTCCCCTCAAATCCCATTTTTCCCTCACAAATCCCCCAATTTCCCCTCAAATCTCCCTTTTTCCCCTCAAATCCCCTCATTTTACCCCCAAATTTCCCCTTTTGGTCCCTTTTCCTTCCTCTTTTCCCTTAAATCCCCAATTATATCCCCTCAAATTCCCTTTTATCCTTCAAAGCCCCACATTTTACCCCAAAATTTCCCCATTTTACCCCAAATTTCCCCTTTTTACCCCTTTCCCCTCAAATCCCCACTTTTACCCCCTCTTTTCCCTCACAAATTCCCCCATTTTCCCCTCAAATTCCCACTTCTATCCCCCCAAATCTCCCCATTTTACCCCCAAATCCCCTCATTTTACCCCCAAATTCCCCCTTTTCCCTCGAATCCCCACTTTTACCCCCTCTTTTCCCTCACAAACCCCCCACATTCCCCTCAATTCCCCTTTTTATTCCCCTTTTCCCCTTCCTCCCCTCACACTTTCCCGCCCTTTTTTTCCCGCCGTTCCCCCCCCTCACTCACTCACCGGGTCCTCAATGGCGGCTTCTCCCGCCTCCCCTTCCCCCAGCCCCGCTTCCTCCTCCAGCTCCTCGCCCGCGGCTTCGTGAGGCGGCCCCGGCGCTGAGGCGGCGGCGGCGGCGGCGGCGGCAGCGGCGGCGGCTCCGGCCCCGGCCCCGCTTCCCCCCGCCGCCCCTCCCGACCCTCCCCCGGCCCCTCCGCGGCCGCTCCCGCCCCGGCCCCGGCTCCCCCCTTCGCCCAGCGCCGCCTCCTCCGGACCCGCCGCCGCTCCCAGGCCGTTGCCGTAAGGCGGGGAAGGGTCCCCGGCTCCTCCGGGACCCCCCGGGCCCGCCCCGGTTCCGGCCGCGGCTCCTCCGGCCGCCGCCGCCATGGCCGCCATGGCCGCCCGCCCGCGCCGTGAGGGGCCGTGAGGGGGCGGCCAATCAGAGAGCGCCGTTAGGCTTCGTGGGCGGGACAACGCATCGCCAACCAATCGGCTGCGACAATCACTGACTGACAGGTGTAGCTACGAATAGAAACGCAGCTTCGTCCCGCGGCGCTGTCCAATCGGAATAAAGATAGGCGGGCCAAAGAGGGCGTAAGCCAATAGAAACAGCGGAGCGGCGGGAGGCGGGAAGAGCGGCAGCCAATGGCAGCGCGAGGAAGAGGCAAAGCGGCGGCTAACAGCGATAGGTTTGTGGGCCTGCCTTCATCGCAGTTAACCAATGAAAACGGACATCGCAGCGGAATGGGCGGGATTAGAAAGTGACAACCAATAGCGACGCACGTAAGGGCGGAAGTGTGTTTAATCTTCAGCCAATCAGCAACGATGGGCAGGGCTACGACGGAGCTGACCAATCAGAACGCGCGAGGGGTGGGGTTTGATCTTAAAGGCGCCTCCGGCGCTTTTCGCCGTACGCTCATTAATGAGCGGTGCTTAATTAAAATAATTAACGCGCTAATAAATTATTAAGCAGGAAAGGCGTCCTAACGAGTGTTGGGGGGGGCGCTGCGCGGAAAGGTGGACGGATTAATTAAGATGTCAATTAGGGTTAATTAGCATGCGGAGGGGGCTAATTAGCATACGATATGTTGATTAGTTCGCGCGTGGGGGGTTATTAAGCAGCCCCTAATTGGGTTATTAATTACGGCGAGCCTTAATTAGCGCCAAACCAGCCAGCCGCGGCATCGATTAGCACAAGGGGTTAACGAAAAGCGGCCGCGGCCCCTTTAAGACTCGCGCCCGGCCGCGGGGAGTTAATTAATAACCCGCTAATCACGGCCGGGGTGGTTAATTAGTCAGCTATTAACGCGAACGGGGAGCAATTAATGGGGCGTTAATTGCCGTGGGGGAGGGGGGGGCACCCGTGAGGGGAGCGGGGGGCGTGGTTTAAACCTAGGGGCGGAGCTAACAGCGAGGGGGCGTGGTTTGGAGAGTATTCTGGTCAATAACGGGGCACGGTTCAATTTGTGGGCGTGGTTTTGTCCTTTTAAGGAAATTACGGGCGTGGTTTAATAAGGGGCGGGGTTTAAAGAGCGTTGGGATGAATGGAGGGGGCGTGGCCAGCGCTGAGGGGAGGGAGGGGTGGGAAAAAAGGCGGGAAACGGCGTCGCGTGCGAGGGGGCGGAGCCAGCGCTGAGGGGGAAAAATGGCGGGAAGGCGGTGAGTGAGGGAATCTGAGGGGAAAAAAGGGAGAATTTGGGTAAAAAAGGGAGAATTTGGGTTAAAAAAGGGAGAATTTGTGTAATAAAAGAGGGAATTTGTGTAATAAAAGAGGGAATTTGGGATGGAAGGCGGCCGGGGAGGGAATTCGAAGGGTTTTGGGGGGATCTGAGGGGAGTGGGGGAGGCTGTGGGGGATTTGGGGGTTTTATGAGGGAATTTGGAGGTTTTGTGAGGGAATTTTATGGTTTTGTGAGGGAATTTCGAGGTTTTATGAGAAGATTTTGAGTTTCTGTGAAGGATTTTGGAGGAGCTGTGGGGGAATTTTGGGGTTTTATGGGGGAATTTGGAGGTTTTATGAGGGAATTTGGAGGTTTTATGAGGAGATTTTTGGGTTCTCCCAAGAGATTTAAGAAATCCGTGAGGGAATTTTGGGTTTTTTTGAGGAAATTTGGGCGTTTTATGAGGCGATTTTAGGCCTCTACGAGGGAAATTTTGGGGTTTGTGAGGGAATTTCGAGGTTTTATGAGGAGATTTTGGGTTTCCGTGAAGGATTTTGGAGGAGCTGTGGGGGAATTTCGGGGTTTTAAGAAAGAATTTTCGAGGTTTTATGAGGGAATTTCGAGGTTTTATGAGGAGATTTTGGGTTGCTGTGAAGGATTTTGGAGGAGCTGTGGGGGAATTTTGGGGTTTTATGAGGAGATTTTGGTGTTTTACGAGGAGATTTTGGGATCTTCCAGGAAATTTAAGAAATCCGCGAGGGAATTTTGGGTTTTTTTGAGGAAATTTGGGCGTTTTATGAGGCGATTTTAGGCCTCTACGAGGGAAATTTTGGGTTTTATGAGGGAATTTCGAGGTTTTATGAGGGAATTTTGTGGTTTTGTGAGCGAATTTCAAGGTTTTATGAGGGAATTTCGAGGTTTTATGAGGAGATTTTGGGTTTCTGTGAAGGATTTTGGAGGAGCTGTGGGGGAATTTTGGGGTTTTAAGAAGGATTTTTTGCGGTTTTATGAGGAGATTTTGGGGGAATTTCCTCAGAAGATTTTGGAATTTTCTGAAAAGAATTTGGGGGGTTTTAGGAGGATTTTGGGGTTTTATGAGGAAATCTGGGGATTTTCTGTGTTTTTTATCTGTTTTATTCCATTCTTGTGTCACTTTGATACGTTTTATGTCACTTTTGTGGCATTTTGATCCATTTTATTCAACTTTTCTGGCATTTTATTCCATATTGTGTAACTTTTATTGCATTTTGATCCATTTTATTCAACTTTTCTGGCATTTTATTTGATTTTATTCCTTTTTTGTGGCATTTTGATCCTTTTTATTCCGCTTTTGCGTGATTTTCATCCATTTTATTCCACTTTTTTGCCATTTTGATCCATTTTATGTAACTTTTGCTACCTTTTGTTCTATTTTATTAAACTTTTGTGGCATTTTATTCCATTTTTTGCCACTTTTGGAGCATTTTGATCTATTTTATGCCACTTTTATGTGATTTTCATCAATTTTATGCCACTTTTGTGGCACTTTGGACCATTTTATTCCAATTGTTTTTGCATTTTGAACCATTTTATTCCACTTTCTTGCCATTTTATTCCATTTTATGTCACTTTTGTGGCATTTTGATCCCTTTTATGTAACTTTTTTGACATTTTGATCCATTTTAGGTCATTTTTGTGTGATTTTGATCAGTTTTATTCCATTTTTGTGTCATTTTGATCCATTTTATGTCACTTTTCTGTAATTTTGAACCATTTTATGTCACTTTTCTGTGATTTTGATCAGTTTTATTCCACTTTCGTGCCATTTTGATCCATTTTATGCCACTTTTGTGTGATTTTCATCAATTTTATTCCACTTTTGTGTGATTTTTATCAGTTTTATTCCATTTTTGTGTCATTTTGAACCATTTTATTCCACTTTTTGGACATTTTGAACCATTTTATTCCACTTTTCTGGCATTTTATTCTATTTTATTTCACTTTTACTGCATTTTGATTGATTTTATATCACTTTTGTGTCCTTTTATGCCATTTTAATCCACTTTATGCCACTTTTGGGGCATTTTGAACCATTTTATGTCACTTTTCTGTGATTTTAATTTGTTTTATTCCATTTTTGTGCCATTTTAAACCATTTTATGCCACTTTTGTGTCATTTTCATCAATTTTATTCCATTTTTGTGTCATTTTGATCCACTTTATGCCACTTTTGTGTAATTTTGATCCATTTTATTCCACTTTTTTGACACTTTGAACCATTTTATTCCACTTTTGTGTCATTTTGATCCACTTTATGTCACTTTTCCGTGGTTTTTATCAGTTTTATTCCATTTTTGTGTGATTTTGATCAGTTTTACTCCACTTTTGTGCCATTTTGATCCATTTTATTCCACTTTTGTGTCATTTTGATCAGTTTTACTCCACTTTTGTGCCACTTTTAACCATTTTATTCCACTTTTCTGTGATTTTCATCAGTTTTATTACACTTTTGTGCCATTTTTATCCATTTTATTCCACTTTTATACCATTTTAACCATTTTACTCCACTTTTATGCCACTTTTACCCATTTTACTCCACTTTTATCCCTTTCCCCCTCCACTTTTGACCTCATTTCTCCTCTTTTCAGAGTCATTTTTTAAAATTTATTTTCTATTTATTTTTTTTATTTTTATTTTCACCCCTCCCTCCTTTTTTTTTTCTCTCCTCCTCCTCCTCCTCCTCCTCCTGCTGGCAAAGTCCAGCCCCGGCGAGGCCGAAGGTCACCCCCAAGGATCCCGGGGGGGTTCCCTCTCTCCTTCCTCATCCTCCTCCCCCTAAAAAAACCCCAAAAAAATCAAATTTCTCCCCATTTAAACCCAAATTTTCTCCTTTTTTCCACCCTAAAAAAAACCCCAAATCCCGATGGGCACCAAAAACCCCGAAAAAGCCCCAAAAAAAGAGGGAGGAGAGGAGGAAGAGGAGGGAGGAGTGGCTTTGAAAAAGGAGATCGGGCTCCTCAGCGCCTGCGGGATCATCGTGGGTGAGTCCTGACCACCCCAAAACCCCCCAAAACAACCCCAAAAACCCCAAAATCCTTCAAACCCCTCCCCAAAAACCCCAAAACCGCCCCAAAATCGCCTCAAAAATCGATTTTAAAATCGCGATTTTTGGTTTATTTTGATTTTTTTTCCCCCTTTTCGGTTCCTCCCTGTTGGCCCTCGGGATCCCCCTCCGGGAGGGATTTTGGGGATTTTCCCCCAAAATTCCGGCGGGTTTGGGGTGGAAACGCCAAAATTTTTTAGGTTTGCATCAGATTTTGGGGTGGTTGAAGAATTTTGGGGGTTTTTGGGGGGTTTTGAGAGGATTTTGGGGTTTTTTAACCCAAATAAACAGGCGGGACCCCCCCCCTTTAAAATCGACCGTCGGGATTCCCCCTAAAACGGCCCCAAAATCCTCAAATCCCTCCCAGAATTGCCGGGATTGTCCCAAAATCGCCCGAATTCGACCCAAAATCACCCTCGGGGAGTTTTTCCCATCCAGGGAGTGAAAAAGTTTTGCTTGAAATTGAGAGAAATTCACCCAAAATTTGTCGGGAATTTTCGGGGTTCTTTGAGGGTCTGGGAGTTTTTGCAGGCAAAAAGTTCCAAAATTGACCCAAATTTGACCCAAAATTGCCTCAAATTCACCAAAATTGCCCCCAAATCACCCAAAATGCCCCAAATTGCCCCAAATCAACCAAAATCGCCCCAAAATTGCCCCAAATTCACCCCAAATTGCCCCAAAATTGCCCCAAATTTGCCCTAAATTCAACCAAAATTGCCCCAAAATAGCCAAAATTGCCCCAAATTTGCCCAAAATTGCCCCAAATCAACCAAAATTGCCCCAAATTCACCCCAAATTTGCCCAAAATTGCCCCAAATTCGCCCAAAATTGCCTCAAATTCACCTAAAATTGCCCCAAAATTGCCCCAAAATTGCCCCAAATTCTCCAAAATCACCCCAAATTCTCCAAAATCGCCCCAAATTCACCCAAAATGCCCCAAATTTGCCAAAATCACCCCAAAATTGCCCCCAAAGCCCCACATTAATCCAAAACTGCCCCAAAAGTGCCCCAAATTCACCAAAATTGCCCCGAAAGCCCCAAAATCACCCTAAAATCCCAATTTCCCCCATTTTTCTCCCCCTAAACCCCCTAAAAATCCCCTTTTTTCCCCCAAATTTCCCCCAAAACTCCTAAAAATTCCCATTTTCCCCCCAAAACCCCCTAAAAAATCCCTAAAATCCCAATTTTCCCCAATATTTCCCCTAAACCCCCCAAATTTTCCCCCAAAACACCCGAAAATCCCCAAGTTTCCCCCCAAAACCCCCCAAAAAATCCCAATTTCCCCCAATTTTTTTCCCCAAACCCCATTTTCCCTCAAAAAAAATCCTGATTTTCCCCAATTTTTTCCCCAAAATCCCCTTTTTTCCCCCAAAATTCCCCCAAAACCCCTAAAAATTCTGATTTTCCTCCCCAAAACCCCTAAAAATTCCCAATTTTTTCCCTTAGAACCCCTCAAAATCCCCAATTTTTCCCCCAAACCCCCTAAAAATCCCCTTTTTTTCCCATTTTTTCCCCTAAAACCCCTAAAAAAATCCCATTTTTTCCCAATTTTCCCCCTAAAAACCCTCAAATTTCTTCCAAAACCCCTCAAAATTCCAAATTTTCCCTCAAAACTCCCAAAAATCCCCTTCTTTTCTCCCCAAAATTCCCATTTCCCCCCAAAACCCCTAAAAAAATCCCTGATTTTTCCCATTTTCTCCCCCAAACCCCTAAAAAACCCCATTTTTTTCCCATTTTTTCCCCCAAAACTCCTAAAAAATCCCATTTTTTCCCAATTTTCCCCCTTAAAAACCTCAAATTTTCCCCCAAAATCCCTTAAAAAATCCCAATTTTTCCCATTTTTTCCCCTAAACCCCCCAAAATTCCCAATTTTTCCCATTTTCCCCCCAAAACCCCCCCAAAAATCCCCATTTTTTCCCATTTTTTCCCCCAAAACTCCTAAAAAATCCCATTTTTTCCCAATTTTCCCCCTTAAAAACCTCAAATTTTCCCCCAAAATCCCTTAAAAAATCCCAATTTTCCCCATTTTTTCCCCCAAAACCCCCAAAAACCCCAAATTTTCCCCCAAACCCCCCAAATTTCTCCCAAAATCCCCAATAATTTTTTCCCATTTTCTCCCCATAAACCGCCCAAAAATCCCGATTTTTCCCATTATTTCCCCAAAACTCCCCTAAAATCCCCAATTTTTCCCCCTTTCCCCAGTAACATCATCGGCTCAGGGATCTTCCTGATTTTTTCCATTTTTTCCCCTCTAAACCCCCCAAAATCCCCATTTTTTTCCCCTAAACTCCCTAAAAATCCCCTTTTTTTTCCCCAAACCCCCCAAAATCTCCTTTTTTTCCCATTTTTTCCTGAATTTTCCCCTAAAATCCCCATTTTTTCCTCCCAGAATCCCCAATTTTTCCCATTTTTTCCCCAAAACCCCCCCAAATTCCCTTTTTTTCCCCAAAACCCCTATAAACTCCCATTTTTTCCCCCCAAAACCCCTAAAAATTCCAATATTTCCCCCAAAATCTCTAAAAAAATCCCAATTTTCCCCATTTTTTCCCCTAGACCCCCTAAAAATCCCCATTCTCCCCCCCAAAACCCCCCAAAATCTCCTTTTTGTCCCATTTTTTCCCCAAATTTCTCCCAAAAACCCCAAATTTTCCCCCAAATCCCCCAAATTTCTCCCAAAATCCCCAATTTTCCCCCTTTTCCCCAGGTAACATCATCGGCTCGGGGATCTTCGGGAATCTTCCCAAATTTTTCCCCACTTTTCCCCCAAAACTCCCCAAAAATCCCCATTTTTTTCCCAATTTTACCCTAAAATCCCCATTTTTTCCTCCCAGAATCCCCAATTTTTCCCATTTTCACCCCCAAAACCCCCCAAAATCTCCTTTTCCTCCCCAAATTCCCCCCAAAACCCCGCAAAAATCCCAATTTTCCACATTTTTCTCTTAAATCCCCCGATTTTATCCCCAAAACCCCTAAAAAACATCCCGATTTTTCCAATTTTCCCCCTAAAAACCCCCAAATTTTCCCCTAAAACCCCTCAAAACTCCCATTTTTCTCCCCCAAAACCCCTAAAAATCCCCTTTTTTTCCCCAAATTTCCCCCAAAACCCCTCAAAAATTCCCTTTTATTCCCCAAAACCCCTAAAAAATCCCTTTTTTTCCCCCAAAACCCCTAAAAATCCCATTTTTTCCCAATTTTCCCCCTAAAATCCCCAAATTTTTCCACAAAACCCCTCAAAATTCCAAATTTTCCTCTAAAACGCCTAAAAATTCCCATTTTTCCCCCAAAATCCCTTAAAAAATCCCAATTTTCCCCATTTTTCCCCCTAAAACCCCCCAAAATCTCCTTTTTTTCCCATTTTTTCCCCAAATTTCTCCCAAAATCTCCTTTTTTTCCCATTTTTTCCCCAAATTTTTCCCTAAATCCCCAATTTCCCCCTAAAACCCCACAAAAATCCCCTTTTTTTTCCCCAAACCCCCCAATTTTCCCCCAAATCCCCCAAATTTTCCCCAAAATCCCCAAATTTTCCCCCCTTTTTCCCCCCCAGGTAACATCATCGGCTCGGGGATCTTCGTGGCCCCCCGCGGCGTTTTGTGGCACGCCGGCGCCGTGGGCCCCGCCCTGCTGGTCTGGGCCCTGTCGGGCGCCGTCACCGCCCTGGGCGCGCTCTGCTACGCCGAGCTGGGCGTGGCCCTGCCCCGCCCCGGCGGCGACTACGCCTACGTGGGACACGCCTTCGGGCCCCTCGTCGGGTGAGACGACATTTCCCGCCAGTTTCTGCCGCTTTCCCGCCATTTTCTCTCATTTTCCCGCCATTTCCTGTCCCTTTCCTGCCATTTCTCGCCAATTTCTGGCAATTTCCCGTCACTTTTGGCAATTTCCCGCCATTTTGTGTCACTTTCCCGCCACTTTTGGCAATTTCCCGCCAATTTCTGGCACTTTCCCGCCATTTTGTGTCATTTTCCCGCCACTTCCCGCCAGTTTCCAGCGCTTTCCCGCCATTTTCTGCTATTTTCCCGCCATTTTTAGTCACTTTCCTGCCTTTTCTGGCACTTTCCCGCCAATTTCTGCCACTTTCCCGCCATTTTGTGTCTTTTTCCCGCCACTTCCTGCCAGTTTCCAGCACTTTCCCGCCAGTTTCTGTCACTTTCCCGCCAGTTTTTAGCAATTTCCCGCCATTTCCTGTCTCTTTCCTGCCATTTCCCGCCATTTTTTGGCAATTTCCCGCCATTTCCTGTCATTTTCCCACCATTTCCTGTCTCTTTCCTGCCATTTCCCGCCATTTTCTGTCATTTTCCCGCCATTTTTTGTCACTTTCCCGCCATTTCCTGTCATTTTCCCGCCATTTCACGCCATTTTCTATCACTTTCCCGCCATTTTCTGTCACTTTCCGACCATTTTTTGGCACTTTCCCACCATTTTTAGTCATTTTGCCGCCTTTTTTAGCGATTTCCCACCATTTCCTGCCACTTTCCCGCCATTTCCCGCCAATTTCCGGCACTTTCCCGCCATTTTCTGGCCCTTTCCCGCCAATTTCTGTCATTTTCCCGCCAATTTCCCGCCAATTTCTGACAATTTCCCGCCATTTTTGGCAATTTCCCGCCATTTTGTGTCACTTTCCCGCCACTTTCTGTCACTTTCCCGCCATTTCCTGCCACTTTCCCGCCAATTTTTGCCACTTTCTCGCCATTTTTTGTCACTTTCCCGCCTTTTTTGCCACTTTCCCGCCAATTTCTGTCGCTTTCCCGCCATTTTTAGTCACTTTCCCGCCACTTTCTGTCACTTTCCCACCATTTTTTGCCATTTTCCCGCCATTTTTTGCCATTTTCCCACCATTTTTAGTCACTTTCCCGCCATTTTTAGTCACTTTCCCGCCTTTTTTGGCAATTTCCTGCCATTTTCTGCCCTTTTCCCGCCATTTTCTGGCACTTTCCCGCCATTTTTAGTCACTTTCCCCCCTTTTTTGGCAATTTCCTGCCATTTCCTGTCCTTTTCCCGCCTTTTTTGGCTTTTTCCCGCCATTTTTTAGCATTTTCCCGCCATTTCCCGCCACTTTCCCGCCTTTTTTTGCAATTTCCCGCCAATTTCTGGCAGTTTCCCGCCATTTCCCGCCCTTTCCCGCCCTTTTCCCGCCCTTTTCCCTTTCCCTGCTGGTCTGGGCCCTGTCGGGCGCCGTCACCGCCCTGGGCGCGCTCTGCTACGCCGAGCTGGGCGTGGCCCTGCCCCGCCCCGGCGGCGACTACGCCTACGTGGGACACGCCTTCGGGCCCCTCGTCGGGTGAGACACCCCCGGAACCTTCCGGAACCGTCCTTGTCCTGCCTTTCCTCCCCCTCCCGGGGCTTTTCTGGCACTTTCCCGCCATTTTTTGTCACTATCCCACCATTTCCCGCCAATTTCCGGCACTTTCCCGCCAAGTTCTGCCGCTTTCCCGCCACTTTCTGGAACTTTCCCGCCATTTCCTGGTGCTTTCCCGCCATTTTTGGCATTTTCCCGCCATTTTTTGTCACTTTCCCGCCTTTTTTGCCATTTTCCCGCCATTTTTAGTCACTTTCCCGCCATTTTTAGTCACTTTCCCGCCTTTTTTGGCACTTTCCCGCCAATTTCTGCCACTTTCCCGCCACTTTATGTCATTTTCCCGCCTTTTTTGGCAATTTCCCGCCATTTCCCATCTTTTTCCCGCCATTTTTAGTCACTTTCCCGCCTTTTTTGGCAATTTCCTGCCATTTTCTGCCCTTTTCCTGCCATTTTCTGGCACTTTCCCGCCATTTTTGGCACTTTCCCGCCATTTTCTGTCACTTTCCTGCCATTTCCTGTCATGTTCCCGCCAGTTTCTGTCTCTTTCCCGCCAGTTTCTGTCACTTTCCCGCCATTTTCTGTCTTTTTCCCGCCATTTCCTGTCCTTTTCCCACCTTTTCTGGCACTTTCCCGCCATTTTCTGTCACTTTCCCGCCATTTTGTGTCATTTTCCCGCCATTTTCTGTCACTTTCCCGCCATTTTGTGTCATTTTCCCACCATTTTTTGTCACTTTCCCGCCTTTTTTGCTATTTTCCTGCCATTTTCTGGCAATTTCCCGCCATTTTTAGTCACTTTCCCGCCTTTTTTGGCATTTTCCCGCCATTTTTTAGCATTTTCCCGCCATTTCCTTCCACTTTCCCGCCATTTTCTGGCACTTTCCCGCCATTTTTGGCATTTTCCCGCCATTTTTGGCATTTTCCCGCCATTTTGTGTCATTTTCCCGCCACTTCCCGCCAGTTTCCAGCGCTTTCCCGCCAGTTTCTGTCACTTTCCCGCCTTTTCTGGCACTTTCCCGCCATTTTTTAGCAATTTCCCGCCATTTTGTGTCATTTTCCCGCCATTTCCTGTCTCTTTCCTGCCATTTCCCGCCAGTTTCTGTCATTTTCCCGCCATTATTTGTCACTTTCCCGCCATTTCCTGTCATTTTCCCGCCATTTCCCGCCATTTTCTATCACTTTCCCGCCATTTTCTGTCACTTTCCGACCATTTTTTGGCATTTTCCCGCCATTTTTTGGCATTTTCCCGCCATTTTTAGTCACTTTCCCGCCATTTTTAGTCACTTTCCTGCCATTTTCTGTCCTTTCCCGCCATTTTTTGGCAATTTCCCGCCATTTCCCGTTCTTTTCCCGCCTTTTTTGGCTTTTTCCCGCCATTTTTGAGCATTTTCCCGCCATTTCCTGTCACTTTCCCACCACATTTTGGCATTTTCCCGCCAATTTTTGGCAATTTCCTGCCATTTCCCGCCCATTTCCCGCCCATTTCCCGCCATTTCCCGCCATTTCCCGCCCATTTCCCGCCATTTCCCGCCCATTTCCCGCCCTTTTCCCGCCCTTTTCCCTTTCCCTGCTGGTCTGGGCCCTGTCGGGCGCCGTCACCGCCCTGGGCGCGCTCTGCTACGCCGAGCTGGGCGTGGCCCTGCCCCGCCCCGGCGGCGACTACGCCTACGTGGGACACGCCTTCGGGCCCCTCGTCGGGTGAGGGACCATTGCCCGCCAGATTCCGGAACTTTCCCGCCTTTTCTGCCGCTTTCCCGCCACTTTCTGTCATTTTCCCGCCATTTCCCGCCATTTCCTGCCGCTTTCCCGCCAATTTCTGGAACTTTCCCGCCATTTTCTGTCTCTTTCCCACCATTTCCCGCCAGTTTCCAGCACTTTCCCGCCATTTTTTGGCATTTTCCCGCCATTTTTGGCAATTTCCCGCCATTTTTTAGCAATTTCCCGCCATTTCCTGCCACTTTCCCGCCATTTCCCGCCAATTTCCGGCACTTTCCCGCCAATTTCCGGCACTTTCCCGCCATTTTCTGGCACTTTCCCACCATTTTTAGTCATTTTGCCGCCTTTTTTAGCTATTTCCCGCCATTTCCTGTCACTTTCCCGCCATTTCCCGCCAATTTCCAGCACTTTCCCGCCAATTTCCAGCACTTTCCCGCCATTATCTGGCACTTTCCCGCGACTTCCTGCCGTTTTCCCGCCCTTTTCTGCCGCTTTCCCGCCATTTCCTGGCACTTTCCCGACATTTTTAGTCACTTTCCCGCCTTTTTTGGCAATTTCCCGCCATTTTTTGTCACTTTCCCACCATTTCCCGTCTTTTTCGTGCCATTTCTTGTCACTTTCCCGCCAGTTTCTATCACTTTCCCGCCATTTTTAGTCACTTTCCCGCCTTTTTTGGCAATTTCCCGCCATTTTCTGCCATTTTCCCGCCACTTCCTGGCACTTTCCCGCCATTTTTTAGCAATTTCCCACCAGTTTCTGTCACTTTCCCGCCATTTTTAGTCACTTTCCCCCCTTTTTTGGCAATTTCCCGCCATTTTTTGTCACTTTCCCGCCTTTTTTGGCAATTTCCTGCCATTTTGTGTCATTTTCCTGCCATTTTTTGTCACTTTCCCGCCTTTTTTGGCATTTCCCCGCCATTTCCCGTCACTTTCCCGCCATTTTCTGTCTCTTTCCCGCCATTTTTTTGACATTTTCCGCCAGTTTCTGTCATTTTCCTGCCTTTTTTGGCAGTTTCCCGCCAGTTTCTGGCACTTTCCCGCCTTTTTGGGCATTTTCCCACCATCTCCTTTCCCTTTCCCGCCATTTCCTGTCATTTTCCCGCCATTTCCTGTCCTTTTCCCACCACTTTTTGTCTTTTTCCCGCCATTTCCCCGCCATTTTTGCCATTTTCCCACCATGGAAAAAAAAAACCACGGGTTTTTTTAAGGAATTTTTTTAGGGATTTGTAATGAGATTTTTGAGGGGATTGAAGGAGATTTTTGGGCCAGAATTTTATGGAATTTTAGGGGATTTTTTCTGATTTTCGGCCCAGAATTTTTGGGGATTTTTTTTGGGATTTCCCCACCGCATTAAATGAAATATTTTCCCTATTTTCCCCTATTTTCCCCATTTTTCACCCTTTTTTCACCCCGTTTTTTTCCTCTATCCCCTCCCCCCGCCCTCCCCTCCCCCTGCTCAGTTCCATAATTCCCAAATTTACCAAAATTTGGTGTTTTTGCCCCAGTTTCCTGCGCCTGTGGATCTCGGTGCTGGTGATCCACCCCACCAACCAGGGCCGGGATTTTGGGGCATTTTTAGGGGAATTTTTTGAGATTTTTGGGGGATTTTTTGGCCAGAATTTGATGGAATTTTGAGGAGATTTTTTGGGATTTTTGTGCCAGAGTTTTTTGGGGTTTTTAGGGGATTTTAGGGAATTTCTGGACCAGAATTTTTGAGATTTTTAGGGGATTTTTGGACCAGAATTTTTGGTGATTTTTATGGGAATTTTTTTTTGATTTTTGGGGATTTTTTTGAGGATTTTGAGCCAGAATTTTTGGGGATTTTTAGGGAATTTTTGGGCCAGAATTTTTTTGAATTTTCAGGGAATTTTTGGTGATTTTTGGGGCCAGATTTTTTGGGGGTTTTTAGGGGATTTTTTGGGATTTTTGTGGGGATTTTGGGCTTGAATTTTTGGGGATTTTTAGGGGATTTTTGGGGTATTTTTTGGGGAATTTGGGCCAGAATTTTATGGGATTTTTATGAGATTTTAAGGAATTTTTGGGCCAGAATTTAATGGAACTTTTAGGGGATTTTGGGGGATTTTTTTGCCAGAACTTAATGGAATTTTGAGGGGATTTTTGATGATTTTTGGGCCAGAATTTTTGGGGATTTTTAGGAGAATTTTTTGGGATTTTTGGGGATTTTTTTGAGGATTTTGGGCCTGAATTTTTTTTTATTTTTAGGGAATTTTTGGACCAGAATTTCTGGGGATTTTTAGACAATTTTTTGGGATTTTTAGGGGCTTTTCTGGGGGGATTTTGGTCCTGAATTTCTTGGGATTTTTTGGGGGGATTTTTGCTGCTTTTTGAGCCAGAATTTTTGGGGATTTTTAGGGGATTTTGGGGGGATTTTTTGAGGATTTTGGGCCTGAATTTTTGGGGATTTTCAGGGAATTTTTGGGCAGAATTTGATGGAATTTTGAGGGGATTTTTGATGATTTTTGAGCCGGGATTTTTGGGGATTTTTTGGGGGATTTTGTGCCGGAATTTATGGAATTTTTAGGGGATTTTTTTGGGGATTTTGGGCCGGAATTTTTTGTAATTTTCAGGGGATTTTTGAGACAGAAAATTTTTGGGATTTTCTGGGTAATTTTTCACCGGAATTGAATGAAATTTTGCCAAATTTTCCCCATTTTTTGCCCGTTTTTTCCCCTTTTTTTGCCCCGTTTTTTCCCTCTTTCCCCCCCACTCCCCCTGCTCAGTTCCATAAATCTGAAATTTACCAAAATTTTGCTTTTTTGCCCCAGTTTCCTGCGGCTGTGGATCTCGGTGCTGGTGATCTACCCCACCAACCAGGGCCGCGATTTTGGGGGATTTTTAAGGGAATTTTTGGGGATTTTTGTGCCAGAATTTTATGGAATTTTTAGGGGAATTTTTTGGATTTTTGGCCCAGAATTTCTGGGGATTTTTAGGGATTTTTTGGGATTTTTGGGGGATTTTTTTTGAGGATTTTGAGCCAGAACTTTGGGGATTTTTAGGGAATTTTTGGGCAAGAATTTTTGGGGATTTTTAGGGGAATTTTTTGGGGATTTTTTGCCAGAATACTTTTGGATTTTTAGGGGATTTTGGGGGATTTTTGGGGGGATTTTGGGGCTTGAATTTTTCTGGGATTTTTTGGGGATTTTTGGTGATTTTTAGGCCAGAATTTTTTGGGGATTTTTTTGAGAATTTTTGGGAATTTTTTTGAGAATTTTTGGGGAATTTTTTTGAGAATTTTTGGGGATTTTAAGGGGAATTTTGGGGGGGATTTTTTGGAGAATTTTTGGGGATTTTTGGGGGGATTTTTTTGAGAATTTTGGGGATTTTTAGGGGAATTTTTGGGGGGATTTTTTGGAGAATTTTTTGGGGATTTTAAGGGGAATTTTGGGGGGGATTTTTTGGAGAATTTTTGGGGACTTTTAGGGGATTTTTGGGGGGATTTTTTGGAGAATTTTTTGGGGATTTTAAGGGGAATTTTGGGGGGGATTTTTTGGAGAATTTTTGGGGATTTTTAGGGGAATTTTTGGGGAATTTTTTGCCAGATTTTTTTTGGATTTTTAGGGGATTTTTGGGGGATTTTTGGGGGGATTTTGGGCCAGAATTTTCTGGGATTTTTGGGGGATTTTTTGGTGATTTTTAGGCCAGAATTTTTGGGGATTTTTTTGAGAATTTTTGGGGAATTTTGGGGGGGATTTTTTGGAGAATTTTGGGGACTTTTAGGGGAATTTTTGGGGGGATTTTTTTGAGAATTTTTGGGGACTTTTAGGGGAATTTTGGGGGGATTTTCTGCCAGATTTTTTTTGGATTTTTAGGGGATTTTTGGGGGGATTTTTTTGCCAGAATTTAATGGAATTTTTAGGGGATTTTTTGGGGATTTTTTTGCCAGATCTTAATGGAATTTTTAGGGGATTTTAGAAGATTTTTAGGCCAGAACTTCTTGGGGTTTTTTGGGGATTTTTTGGTGATTTTCAGACCAAAATTTCATTTCATTCTCATGCGATTTTCCCCATTTTTCCCTCGTTTTTTCCCCATTTTTTGCCCTTTTTTCGCCCCGTTTTTTTCCTCTATCCCGTCCCCTCCCCTCTCCCCCATTCCATAATTCCCAAATTTACCAAAATTTGGTGTTTTTGCCCCAGTTTCCTGCGGCTGTGGATCTCGGTGCTGCTGATCCACCCCACCAACCAGGGCCGGGATTTGGGGCATTTTTTGGAGAATTTTTTGAGATTTTTTTGGGGATTTTGGGCCTGAATTTTTCTGGGATTTTTTTGGGATTTTTGGTGATTTTTAGGCCAGAATTTTGGGGGATTTTTTTGAGAATTTTTGAGGATTTTTTTGAGAATTTTTGGGGAGTTTTAGGGGAATTTTTGGGGGATTTTTTTGAGAATTTTTGGGGACTTTTAGGGGAATTTTTGGGGGATTTTTTGGAGAATTTTTGGGGACTTTTAGGGGAATTTTGGGGGATTTTTTTGAGAATTTTTGGGGACTTTTAGGGGAATTTTTGGGGGATTTTTTTGAGAATTTTTGGTGATTTTTAGGCCAGAATTTTTGAGGATTTTTTTGAGAATTTTTGGGGATTTTTAGGGGATTTTTGGGGGGATTTTTTAGAGAATTTTTGGGGATTTTTAGGGGAATTTTTGGGGGGATTTTTTTGAGAATTTTTGGGGATTTTTAGGGGATTTTTTGCCAGAATTTAATGGAATTTTTAGGGGATTTTTTTTGGGGATTTTTTTGCCAGATCTTAATGGAATTTTGAGGGGATTTTTTATGATTTTTGGACCAGAATTTTTGGGAATTTTTAGAGGATTTTTTGGGATTTTTGGGGGGATTTTTTGCCAGAATTTTTTTTGATTTTTAGGGGATTTTTGGGGGATTTGGGGGCCTGAATTTTTCTGGGATTTTTTGGGGATTTTTGGACCAGAATTTTTTGGGATTTTTAGGGAATTTTTTAGGGATTTTGTGGCAGATTTTAATGGAATTTTTAGGGGATTTTTTGGGGATTTGGGGCCTGAATTTTTGGGGATTTTTAGGGGATTTTAGGGAATTTTTGGACCAGAATTTTTGAGATTTTTAGGAGATTTTAGGGCCAGAATTTAATGGGATTTTGAGAGGATTTTTCTGGATATTTTGGGGATTTTTTGGGGGATTTTGGTCCTGAATTTCTTGGGATTTTTTGGGGGGATTTTTGCTGCTTTTTGAGCCAGAATTTTTGGGGATTTTTTAGGGGATTTTGGGGGGATTTTTGAGGATTTTGGGCCTGAATTTTTGGGGATTTTCAGGGAATTTTTGGGCAGAATTTGATGGAATTTTGAGGGGATTTTTGATGATTTTTGAGCCGGGATTTTTGGGGATTTTTTGGGGGATTTTGTGCCGGAATTTATGGAATTTTTAGGGGATTTTTTTGGGGATTTTGGGCCGGAATTTTTTGTAATTTTCAGGGGATTTTTGAGACAGAAAATTTTTGGGATTTTCTGGGTAATTTTTCACCGGAATTGAATGAAATTTTGCCAAATTTTCCCCATTTTTTGCCCGTTTTTTCCCCTTTTTTTGTCCCGTTTTTTCCCTCTTTCCCCCCCACTCCCCCTGCTCAGTTCCATAAATCTGAAATTTACCAAAATTTTGCTTTTTTCCCCCAGTTTCCTGCGGCTGTGGATCTCGGTGCTGGTGATCTACCCCACCAACCAGGCGGTCATCGCGCTGACCTTCGCCAACTACGTCCTGCAGCCGCTCTTCCCCACCTGTGGCACACCTGAGCCCGCCCTCAGGCTCCTGGCTGCCGCCTGCCTGCGTGAGTCACCTGAAAATCCCCAAATTTGGGGATTCCCAAAAAAAATTTGGG
>NW_028167240.1:0-16487 GCF_963513975.1 Fringilla coelebs
GGATTTGGGGTTTTTAAGGGGAATTTGGTGGTTTTGGGGGAATTTGGGTTTTTTTGGGATTTTTAAGGGGAAATTGGGGTTTTTTGGGGGGGAATTTGGGATTGTTTGGGGGGATTTGGGTTTTTTGGGGTGATTTGGGGGGTTTTGGGGGGAATTTGAGTTTTTTGTGGGGGAATTTGGGATTTTTGGGTTTTTTAAGGAGAATTTGAGTTTTTTGTGGGGGAATTTGGGATTTTTTGGGTTTTTAAGGAGAATTTGAGTTTTTTGTGGTGGAATTTTGGATTTTTTGGGTTTTTTCGGGGGGGGTTTCACCGTTTTTTTCTCCCTCCCCTCCCTTTTCCCGGTGCCGGGCGAGCCCCGGCGGCTCCGGGTGAGTCACGGGAGGATTTTTGGGGGGGTCCGGGGGGGGCCCCGCCCCACGAGAGGCCCCGGGAGGGGGAGGGGGAGGGGGAGGGGGAGGGGAGGATTCGGCGCGCAGCCCCTCCCCCAACCGTTCCCTGTTTGTTTCCCAAAATAAACCCGGCGGCGCCGATTCCAGGGAATTTCCCTGACGTCATCGAGGGCGGGGCTTCCCCAGGCGGCGGCCACGCCCTCCTGGCGGCCACACCCATGGTGGGGGGAGGGGAGGCGCCACACGTGGATTCGCCCCGCCCGGAAAAAGGGCGCGGCGCCTTTAAGGGGTGGCCACGCCCACTCTGCGTTCCTATTGGCTGGCGTGGTTATCGGCGCGGGGCGGGGCCAGCTGTCAGTCAGAGCGTGGGTGGCCAATCAGAGCGGGTGGGGGCGGGGCTACATGAAGGGGCGGGGCTTATGGGTTCATTCATGAGGTGGGGAGGCGGCGGGAAAAGGGGGAGGGGTGGGAGCGCCCCCAGACCCACCGGGAACCCCCCGAGACCCCCGGGAACCCCCCCGAGAGCACCCCCAGACCCACCGAGAGCACCCCCAGACCCACTGAGACCCCCGAGAGCACCCCCAGACCCACTGAGACCCCCGAGAGCACCCCAAGACCCACCAGGATCCCCCCCAGAGCACCCCCAGACCCACCAGGATCCCCCCCAGAGCACCCCCAGACCCACTGAGACCCCCGAGAGCACCCCCAGACCCACCGAGAGCACCCCCAGACCCCCAAGAGCACCCCCAGACCCACCAGGATCCCCCCCAGAGCACCCCCAGACCCACTGAGACCCCCGAGAGCACCCCCAGACCCACTGAGAGCACCCCCAAACCAACCAGGATCCCCCCCAGAGCACCCCCAGACCCATTTAGACCCCCGAGAGCACCTCCAGACCCACCAGGATCCCCCCAGAACAGCCCAGACCCCCCCAAGAGCACCCCTAGACCCCCCCAGAGCACCCCCAGACCCACTGAGACCCCCCCGAGAGCAGCCCCAGACCCACTGAGACCCCCGAGAGCACCCCCAGACCCACCAGGATCCCCGCAGAGCACCCCCAGACCCACCAGGATCCCCCTTAGAGCACCCCCAGACCCCCCCAAGACCACCCCCAGACCCCCTGAGACCCCCGAGAGCACCCCCAGACCCACTGAGACCCCCGAGAGCACCCCCAGACCCATCGAGACCCCCGAGAGCACCCCCAGACCCATTTAGACCCCCCAGAGCACCCCCAGACCCACCAGGATCCCCCCAGAGCACCCCCAGACCCACTGAGAGCACCCCCAGACCCACCAGGATCCCCCCAGAGCACCCCCAGACCCACTGAGACCCCCCCGAGAGCACCCCCAGACCCACCAGGATCCCCCTTAGAGCACCCCCAGACCCACTGAGAGCACCCCCAGACCCATTTAGACCCCCAAGAGCACCCCCAGACCCACCAGGATCCCCCCGAGAGCACCCCCAGATCCACCAGGATCCCCCTTAGAGCACCCCCAGACCCCCTGAGGCCCCCGAGAGCACCCCCAGATCCACCAGGATCCCCCTTAGAGCACCCCCAGACCCCCTGAGACCCCCAAGACCCTCCCCAGAATCCCCAAAACCCCCCTGAAGACCCCGGGACCTCCCCCAATATGGGACAGGGGAACCCCCTTGTGAACCCAGAGACCCCCGAGGACCTTTGACCCCCCCCCAATGTCGCCCCCTCCCCAAAAATCCCCTCCAGGATCTCCCCAATCCCTTCTGGACCCCCCCAAAAAATCAAACGGGTGAGGGCAGGACAGAAAAAAAAAATCCTTTTATTATTTATGGGGAGGGGGCTGGGAGGATCCTGGACACCCCCAGACCCTCGTGGGGCTCACAGGGGGGGTCAGGGGTCGTTTTTGGGGGGTTCAGGGGTCGTTCCTGGGGGTTTTGAGGGGTTCAGGACCCGTTCCTGGGGGTTTTGAGGGGTTCAGGGGTCGTTCCTGGGGGTTTTGGGGGGTTCAGGGCTCGTTCCTGGGGATTTTGGGGTGTTCAGGGCCCATTCTTGGGGTTTTTGGGGGTTCAGGGCTCATTCTTGGGGTTTTTGGGGTGTTCAGGGCCCATTCTTGGGGTTTTTGGGGGGTTCAGGGGTCGTTCCTGAGGATTTTGGGGGGTTCAGGGCTCATTCCTGGGGGGTTTTGGGGGGTTCAGGGCCCGTTCTTAGGGATTTTGGGGGGTTCAGGGGCCGTTCCTGGGGTTTTTGGGGGGTTCAGGGCTCATTCCTTGGGGTTTTTGGGGTTCAGGGGTCGTTCCTGGGGGTTTTGGGGGGTTCAGGGCCCATTCCTGGGGGTTTTTAGGGGGTTCAGGGGTCGTTCCTGGGGGTTTTTGGGGTTTCAGGGCCCATTCTTGGGGGTTTTGGGGTGTTCAGGGCCCATTCCTGGGGGGTTTTTGGGGGTTCAGGGCCCATTCTTGGGGGTTTTTGGGGGGTTCAGGGGTCGTTCCTGACGGTTTTGGGGTGTTCAAGGGTCATTCCTGGGGGTTTTTGGGGGTTCAGGGGTCGTTCCCGGGGGTTCAGGGCCCATTCCTGGGGGTTTTTAGGGGGTCAGGGCTCATTCTTGGGGGGTTTTTGGGGGTTCAGGGATCGTTCCTGGGGGTTTTGGGTGGTTCAGGGCCCATTCTTGGCGTTTTTGGGGGTGTCAGGGCTCATTCCTGGGGGGTTTTTGGGGGGTTCAGGGCCCATTCTTGGGGGTTTTGGGGGGTTCAGGGTCATTCCTCGGGGTTTTGGGGGTTCAGGGGTCGTTCCTGGGGGTTTTTGGGGGGTTCAGGGCCCGTTCCTGGGGGTTTTTGGGGGGTTCAGGGCTCATTCTTGGGGGGTTTTTGGGGGGTTCAGGGCTCATTCCTGGGGGTTTTGGGGTGTTCAGGGCCCGTTCCTGGGGGTTTTGGGGGGTTCAGGGCCCATTCCTGGGGATTTGGAGGGTTCAGGGCCCATTCTTGGGGGTTTTGGGGCCTTCAGGGGTCGTTCCTGGGGGTTTTTGGGGGGTTCAGGGCCTGTTCCTGAGGGTTTTTGGGGTTCAGGGTCATTCCCTGAGGGTTTTTAGGGGTTCAGGGCCCGTTCCTGGGGGGTTTTGGGGGGTTCAGGGCCCATTCTTGGGGGTTTTGGGGGGTTCAGGGGTCGTTCCTGGGGGTTTTGGGGGGTCAGGGCTCATTCCTGGGGGTTTTGGGGTGTTCAGGTGTCATTCCCAGGGGGTTTTTGGGGTTTCAGGGCCCGTTCTTGGGGGTTTTGGGGGTGTTCAGGGGTCGTTCCTGGGGGTTTTGAGGGGTTCAGGGCCCATTCTTGGGGGTTTTGAGGGGTTCAGGGCCTGTTCCTGAGGGTTTTTGGGGTTCAGGGTCATTCCCTGAGGGTTTTTAGGGGTTCAGGGCCCGTTCCTGGGGGGTTTTGGGGGTTCAGGGATCGTTCCCGGGGTTTTTGGGGGGTTTAGGGCCCATTCCTGGGGGGTTTTGAGGGGTTCTGGGCTCATTCCTGGGGGTTTTGAGGGGTTCAGGGTCATTCCCAGGGGGTTTTGGGGGTTCAGGGGTCGTTCCTGGGGGGTTTGGGGGGTTCAGGGCCCATTCTTGGGGGTTTAGGGGTCGTTCCTGGGGGGTTTGGGGGGTTCAGGGCCCATTCTTGGGGGTTTTTGGGGGTTCAGGGGTCGTTCCTGGGGGGTTTTTGGGGTGTTCAGGGCCCATTCCTGGGGGTTTTTAGGGGTTCAGGGTCACTCCCCAGGGGTTTTTGGGGGGTTCAGGGCCCATTCTTGGGGGTTTTGGGGGGTTCAGGGCTCATTCTTGGGGGGTTTTTGGGGGTTCAGGGATCGTTCCTGGGGGTTTTGGGGGGTTCAGGGCCCATTCTTGGGGGTTTAGGGGTCGTTCTTCGGGGGTTTTGGGGTGTTCAGGGCCCGTTCTTGGGGGTTTTGGGGGTTCAGGGCCCATTCTTGGGGGTTTTGGGGCCTTCAGGGGTCGTTCCTGGGGGTTTTTGGGGGGTTCAGGGCCTGTTCCTGAGGGTTTTTGGGGTTCAGGGTCATTCCCTGAGGGTTTTTAGGGGTTCAGGGCCTGTTCCTGGGGGGTTTTGGGGGGTTCAGGGGTCGTTCCTCGGGGTTTTGGGGGTGTCAGGGTCCATTCCTGGGGGTTTGGGGGGTTCAGGGCCCATTCCTGGGGGTTTTTAGGGGTTCAGGGCCCGTTCCTGGGGGTTTTTGGGGGTTCAGGGGTCGTTCCTGGGGGTTTTTGGGGGTTCAGGGCCCGTTCCTGGGGGTTTTGGGGGGCTCAGGGCCCATTCTTGGGGGTTTTGGGGGTGTTCAAGGCCCATTCTTGGCGTTTTTGGGGCCTTCAGGGGTCGTTCCTGGGGGTTTTAGGGGTTCAGGGATCGTTCCTGGGGGTTTTTGGGGTGTTCAGGGCTCATTCTTGGGGATTTTTGGGGTGTTCAGGGCTCATTCTTGGGGTTTTTTGGGGGTTCAGGGCTTGTTCCTGGGGGGTTTTGGGGGTTCAGGGCCCGTTCCTGAGGGTTTTTAGGGGTGTTCAGGGGTCGTTCCTGGGGGGTTTTGGGGGTTCAGGGATCGTTCCTGGGGGGTTTTGGGGGGTTCAGGGCCCATTCTTGGGGGTTTTGAGGGGTTCAGGGCCCATTCTTGGGGTTTTTGGGGGGTTCAGGGTCCATTCTTGGGGTTTTTGGGGGGTTCAAGGCCCATTCCTGGGGGTT
Organism: Fringilla coelebs; assembly: GCF_963513975.1. Taxonomy (NCBI): domain Eukaryota; kingdom Metazoa; phylum Chordata; class Aves; order Passeriformes; family Fringillidae; genus Fringilla; species Fringilla coelebs. Next base: position 5,079 of record NW_028167240.1, read on the forward strand.
TTTAGGGGTTCAGGGCCCATTCTTGGGGTTTTTGGGGGGTTCAGGGGTCGTTCCTGGGGGTTTTGGGGGTTCAGGGCCCGTTTTTGGGGGTTTTTAGGGGTTCAGGGCCCATTCCTGGGGGTTTTGAGGGGTTCAGGGCCCATTCTTGGGGGTTTTTGGGGGTTCAAGGCCCATTCTTGGGGGTTTTTAGGGGTTCAGGGGTCGTTCCTGGGGGTTTTGAGGGGTTCAGGGCCCATTCTTGGGGGTTTTGGGGTGTTCAGGGCTCATTCTTGGGGTTTTTGGGGTGTTCAGGGCCCATTCTTGGGGTTTTTGGGGGGTTCAGGGCCCATTCTTGGGGTTTTTGGGGGGTTCAGGGCCCATTCTTGGGGGTTTTGGGGGTTCAGGGCTCATTCCTGGGGGTTTTTGGGGTGTTCAGGGCCCATTCTTGGGGTTTTGGGGGGTTCAGGGCTCATTCTTGGGGTTTTTGGGGCCTTCAGGGGTCATTCCCGGGGTTTTTGGGGGTTCAGGGGTCGTTCTTGGGGTTTTTGGGGGGTTCAGGGCCCGTTCCTAGGGTTTTTAGGGGGTTCAGGGCCCATTCCCGGGGTTTTTGGGGGTTCAGGGCCCATTCTTGGGGTTTTTGGGGGTTCAGGGCCCATTCTTGGGGGTTTTTAAGGCTAAAAACAGCCCTGACTCCCCCAAATCCTCGTGGAGCTCACACAGGGGGGGTCAGGGGTCGATTTCTGGGGGTTTTGGGGGTTCAGGGTCGCTCCCCGGGGGTTCAGGTCCCGTTCCCGGGTGTCCCGGGGGTTCATCCGCGGCCCTTCCCGGCCCCGTCCTTGTCCTTGCCGCCCTTGGGCGCCGTCACCACCGCCAACTTCTTGGGCAGCGCTCCCTGCGCCCTCTGCACCGCCTCCCGCTCGATCCTCATCCGGATCCCCACCTCCAGCCGCTGCCAGAGCACCGGGGAGGGGTCGGGGGGGGGCACGGTGGGACCCCCGCCAGCCCCGACCCCCCCTCAGACCGACCCCTCCTCAGGGACCCCTCCTCACCTTCTTCAGCTTCTGCTGCTGGATCACCCGCAGCTTCTTGGGGGCGATGGTGCGGCCTGCGGGGAGCGAGGCTGCCGTGAGACCCCCGGGATCCCCCCCCGGGCCTTTACCGGGACCCCCCCCCCCCGGTCCAACCGGGGCCTCCCTCACAGCCCCGGCGCCTGAGGCCTCCTGAGGAATCCGCGGAGGGATCCCCCGGAGCGGCCTGGGCGCCGTTCCCGTGGTCGTGGGAGCTGCCGTACCTCCTTTCCGTGGGCCCCGAGTGCTCCGGGCCGCCGCCGCCGCCGCCGCCGCCGCTTTGGGGCGCTTGGCCGCGGCCTTGGGGCGGCCCTGCGCCATGGCGGCCGTGAGGGAGCGCGGGGCATGCTGGGATACACCGGGGCGGAACTGCCGCAAAGGGTGATGGGATATACCGGGGCATTGCTGCCGCAAGGGGTGATGGGATACACCGGGGCGGAAGTGCCGCAAGGGGTGCCGGGATATACCGGGGCGGAACTGCCGCGAGGGGTGCTGGGATATACCGAGGCAATGCTGCCGCAAGGGCTGCTGGGATATACCGGGGCATTGCTACCGCAAAGCCTGCTGGGATATACCGGGGCAATGCTGCCGCAAGGGGTGCTGGGATATACCGAGGCAATGCTGCCGCGAGGGGTGCTGGGATATACCGGGGCATTGCTGCCGCAAGGGGTGCTGGGATATACCGGGGCAATGATGCCGCAAGGGGTGCTGGGATATACCGAGGCAATGCTGCCGCAAAGGCTGCCGGGATACATCGAGGCCATAATGCCGCAAAGACTGCCGGGATACACCGAGGCTTTATTGCCGCAAAGGCTCCTGGGATATACCGAGGCCATAATGCCGCAAAGGCTCCTGGGATACACCGAGGCCATAATGCCGCAAAGGCTGTCGGGATACACCGAGGCTTTATTGCCGCAAAGGCTCCTGGGATACACCGAGGCTTTATTGCCGCAAACACTTCCGGGATTTCGCGCGGGGCACGCCGGGATATACCGAGGCGCGGCCGCCGCAGAGGCTGCCGGGATACACCGAGGCGGAAGCCGTCAGCACTCGCCGCGCTCCGCCAGCTCCCGGTGGAGCTGCGAGGGGGGGAACACCCCCCACTCGGTGATGATGCCCCCCGTGATCAGCTCGTGCGGCGTGACGTCAAACGCCGGGTTCCACACGTCCACCTCTGCGGGGGGAGGGGGTACAGGGGGTCAGGGGGGATCCGGCAACGACCCCAGCCCCGCCCCGACCCATGGGGAACCCAAACCCTGCACAGCGACCCTCTGTGGGACCCCCGAGAGCACCCCCAGACCCACCGGGACACCCGAGACCCCTCAGAGCACCCCCAGACCCACCGGGACACCCGAGACCCCCCCTAGAGCACCCCCAGACCTATCGGGAGCCCCCGAGATCATCCCCAGACCCATCAGGACCCCCCAACACCCCCTCAGATCACCCCCAGACCCATTGGGACCCCTCTAAGAGCACCCCCAGACCCATCAAGACCCCCCGAGAGCACCCCCAGACCCATCGGGGCCCCCCAAGACCCCCCCCAGACCCATCGGGACCCCTCTGAGAGCACCCCCAGACCCATCTGGACCCCCAAGACCCCCCCCAGACGTATCGGGACCCCCCCCAGATCACCCCCAGACCCATCGGGATCCCCCCAGACCCATCGAGACCCCCAACAGCCCCCTGAGAGAACCCCCCAGACCCGTCGGGGCCCCCTAAGACTCCCCCCAGACCTACTGGGACCCCCAAAGACCCCCCCCAGATCACCCCCAGACCCATGGGGACCCCCAACACCCCCCTGAGATCACCCCCAGACCCATCAGGACCTCCCGAGATCACCCCCAGACCCATCTGGACCCCCAAGAGACCCCCGAGAGCACCCCCAGACCCATCGGGACCCCCCCTTGATCACCCCCAGACCCATAAGGACCCCCAACACCCCTCTGAGATCACCCCCAGACCCATCAAGCCCCCCCCAGCCCCCCCTCCCAGCCCCCCCACGCCCCCCAGGGCTGTCCCAGGCCCCCCAGCACCCCCACCCAGTCCCCCCACGCCCCCCAGGGCTGTCCCCGCCCCCTCCCCCCGTACCCCAGGCCCCCTCCCACCCCCCCACGCCCCCTCCCCCGTTCCCCACGGCCCCTCCCCTGTGCTCCCCGCCCCCTCCCAGCCCCCCCACGCCCCCCAGGGATGTCCCCAGTCCCCCCCACGCCCCCTCCCAGCCCCCCACGCCCCCTCCCCCGTGCCCCACGCCCCCTCCCAGCCCCCCCCACCCCCTCCCCCGTTCCCCACGCCCCCTCCCCCGTTCCTCACGCCCCCTCCCCCGTTCCCCCCGCCCCCTCCCCCGTTCCCCCCGTTCCCCCCGCCCCGCACCCACCGGGCTCGGCCAGGAGGACGCCCCCCAGCCGGGTGAGCTCGGTGCCCGGGCGCTCCTCGATGGGGATCAGGCGGCCCGAGGGCAGCGCGGGGTCGCAGCTGCTGCCGGGGGCGGCCACGTAGAAGGGGACGCGCAGGTGACGCGCGGCCAGCGCCAGCTGGAACGTCCCGATCTTGTTGGCCACGTCCCCGTTGGCCGCCACGCGGTCGGCGCCCACCACCACGGCTGGGGGGACACGGGGAGGGTCACTGGGTCACCTGTGTGTCACCTGTCTGCCACCGTGTCACCTGTCTGTCACCTGTCTGTCACCTGTCTGTCACTGTGTCACCTGTCACCGTGTCACCTGTCACCGTGTCACCTGTCTGTCTGCCACCGTGTCACCTGTCTGTCACTGTGTCACCTGTCACCGTGTCACCTGTCACCGTGTCACCGGGCTGTCACCTGTCTGTCACCTGTCTGTCATTGTGTCACCTGTCACCTGTCACCTGTCACCGGTCTGTCACCTGTCTGTCACTCTGTCACCTGTCTGTCACCACGTGCCCGTTGGCGGCCACGCGGTCGGCGCCCACCACCACGGCTGGGGGGGCACGGGGGGGTCACCGGGCTGTCACCGTGTCACCTGTGTGTCACCTGTCACCATGTCACCTGTCATTGTGTCACCTGTCTGTCACCTGTCTGTCATTGTGTCACCTGTCACTGTGTCACCTGTCTGTCACCACGTCCCCGTTGGCCGCCACGCGGTCGGCGCCCACCACCACGGCTGGGGGGGCACGGGGGGTCACCGGGCTGTCACCGTGTCACCTGTCTGTCACCTGTCACCGTGTCACCTGTCACTGTGTCACCTGTCTGCCATTGTGTCACCTGTCTGTCATCGTGTCACCTGTCTGTCACTGTGTCACCTGTCACCTGTCTGCCACCACATCACCTGTCTGTCATTGTGTCACCTGTCTGTCACCGTGTCACCTGTCACTGTGTCACCTGTCTGTCACCATGTCACCTGTCACTGTGTCACCTGTCACCTGTCACTGTGTCACCTGTCTGCCACTGTGTCACCTGTCACCGTGTCACCTGTCACCGTGTCACCTGTCACCATGTCACCTGTCTGCCACTGTGTCACCTGTCTGCCACTGTGTCACCTGTCACTGTGTCACCTGTCTGCCACTGTGTCACCTGTCTGCCACTGTGTCACCTGTCACTGTGTCACCTGTCTGTCATTGTGTCACCTGTCTGCCACCGTATCACCTGTCTCTGCCACCATCTCACCTGTCTGTCACCGTGTCATCTGTCTGTAACTGTGTCACCTGTCACCTGTCTGTCACCTGTCACCGTGTCACCTGTCTGTCATCGTGTCACCTGTCTGTCACCGTGTCACCTGTCTGTCACTGTGTCACCTGTCACCGTGTCACCTGTCTGTCACTGTGTCACCTGTCACCGTGTCACCTGTCACCGTGTCACCGGGCTGTCACCTGTCTGTCACCTGTCTGTCATTGTGTCACCTGTCACCTGTCACCTGTCACCGGTCTGTCACCTGTCTGTCACTCTGTCACCTGTCTGTCACCACGTGCCCGTTGGCAGCCACGCGGTCGGCGCCCACCACCACGGCTGGGGGGGCACGGGGGGCGTCACTGGGTCACCTGTGTGTCACCTGTCACCGTGTCACCTGTCTGTCACCGTGTCACCTGTCTGTCACCGTGTCACCTGTCTGTCACTGTGTCACCTGTCTGTCACCACATCCCCGTTGGCGGCCACGCGGTCGGCGCCCACCACCACGGCTGGGGGGGCACGGGGGGGTCACCGGGCTGTCACTGGGTCACCTGTGTGTCACCTGTCTGTCACCGTGTCACCTGTCACTGTGTCACCTGTCACCGTGTCACCTGTCTGCCACCATCTCACCTGTCACTGTGTCACCTGTCACTGGGTCACCTGTCTGTCACTGTGTCACCTGTCTGTCACCTGTCTGTCACTGTGTCACCTGTCACCTGTCTGTCACCATGTCACCTGTCACTGTGTCACCTGTCACTGTGTCACCTGTCTGTCACTGTGTCACCTGTCACGGTGTCGCCTGTCTGTCACTGTGTCACCTGTCACCATGTCACCTGTCACTGTGTCACCTGTCACTGTGTCACCTGTCTGTCACCGTGTCACCTGTCACTGTGTCACCTGTCTGTCATTGTGTCACCTGTCTGTCACCATGTCACCTGTCTGTCTGTCACCATGTCACCTGTCTGCCACTGTGTCACCTGTCACTGTGTCACCTGTCTGTCTGTCACCGTGTCACCTGTCACTGTGTCACCTGTCTGTCACCGTGTCACCTGTCTGTCACTGTGTCACCTGTCACTGTGTCACCTGTCTGTCACCGTGTCACCTGTCTGTCACTGTGTCACCTGTCTGTCACCTGTCTGTCACTGTGTCACCTGTCTGTCACTGTGTCACCTGTCTGCCACCACGTCACCTGTCTGTCACCTGTCTGCCACCATCTCACCTGTCTGTCACCGTGTCACCTGTCTGTCACCGTGTCACCTGTCACTGTGTCACCTGTCTGTCACCATGTCACCTGTCACTGTGTCACCTGTCTGCCACCATGTCACCTGTCACTGTGTCACCTGTCTGTCACCTGTCACCGTGTCACCTGTCTGTCACCTGTATGTCACTGTGTCTCCTGTCACCTGTCACTGTGTCACCTGTCTGTTACTGTGTCACCTGTCTGTCACTGTGTCACCTGTCTTTCACTGTGTCACCTGTCTGCCACCATGTCACCTGTCACTGTGTCACCTGTCTGTCACTGTGTCACCTGTCTGTCACCACGTCCCCGTTGGCGGCCACGCGGTCGGCGCCCACCACCACGGCTGGGGGGGCACGGGGGGGTCACCGGGCTGTCATCGTGTCACCTGTCACTGTGTCACCTGTCTGTCACCATGTCACCTGTCTGCCACTGTGTCACCTGTCACCGTGTCACCTGTCTGTCTGCCACCATGTCACCTGTCTGTCACTGTGTCACCTGTCTGCCACTGTGTCACCTGTCACCATGTCACCTGTCACCGTGTCACCGGTCTGTCACCAAGTCACCTGTCTGTCTGCCACCACGTCACCTGTCTGCCACCGTGTCACCTGTCTGTCACTGTGTCACCTGTCTGTCACCTGTCTGTCACCGTGTCACCTGTCTGTCTGTCACCTGTCACCATCCTGCGGCCCTCCTCCTCGTCCCCATCCTCTCCCGTGTCCCCTTCCCTTGTCCCCACTCCATTCTGTGTGTCCCCACCCTGTCACCCACCCCGTGTCCCTCCTGTGTCCCCTTCCCTTGTCCCCATCCTGTTCTTGTGTCCCCATCCTGTCCCCACCCCGTGTCCCCTTCCCTTGTCACCATCCTCTCCTGTGTCCCCACGCTGTCCCTTTTCCTTGTCCCCATCCTGTTCTTGTGTCCCCTTCCCTTGTCCCCATCCCATTCCTGTCACCACCCCGTGTCCCCTTCCCTTGTCCCCATCCTCTCCTGTGTCCCCATCCCTTGTCCCCATCCTGTTCTGTGTCCCCATTCTGTCACCCACCCCGTGTCCCTCCCCATGTCCCTACCCCGTGTCCCCTTCCCTTGTCCCCACCCCGTTCTGTGTGTCCCCATCCTGTCACCCACCCCATGTCCCTCCTGTGTCCCCACCCCGTGTCCCCTTCCCTTGTCCCCATCCAGTTCTCGTGTCCCCACCCCGTGTCCCCATCCCGTTCTGTGTGTCCCCACTCTGTCCCCACCCCGTGTCCCTTTCCCTTGTCCCCATCCAGTTCTCGTGTCCCCACCCCGTGTCCCCACCCCATTCTGTGTGTCCCCACCCTGTCACCCACCCCGTGTCCCTCCTGTGTCCCCACCCCGTGTCCCCTTCCCTTGTCCCCATCCCATTCCTGTCACCACCCCCATGTCCCCCTCACCTTGCCCCGTGTCCCCTTCCCTTGTCCCCATCCCCTTCTGTGTGTCCCCACCCTGCCACCCACCCCCTGTCCCTCCTGTGTCCCCACCCCGTGTCCCCTTTCCCTTGTCCCCCCCCATGTCCCCCTCACCCCGTGTCCCTCCCCCTGTCCCTCCCCTGTCCCTCCCCCCCCCCCCCGCCCCGGTCCCGCCCCGGTCCCCTCCCCCACCGTGCACGCCGCGCTCCCGCATGGCGGCGGCGGCGGCGCTGTCGGCGATGATCGTGACGGGGATTCCGTCGTGCCGCAGCTCCAGCGCCGACAGCCGCGAGCCCTGGTGGAAGGGCCGGGTCTCGGTGCAGAACACGCGGGACAGCGACCCCCGCTCGTGGAGGGCCCGGACCACCCCTGGGGACACGGGGGGACACGGGGGGACATCGGGGGGACATCGGGGACGGCCCCGGCAGCGCCCCCAGACCCACCGGGACCCCCAGGGACACATCGGGGACAGCCCCGGCAGCGCCCCCAGACCCACCGGGACCCCCGAGAGCGCCCCCAGACCCACCGGGACCCCCGGGAACGCCCCCAGACCCACCGGGACCCCCGAGAGCGCCCCCAGACCCACCGGGGACACTCGGGGACACCCCAGGGACCCCACAAAAAGTCCCAGAGGGGAAAAAAGGGGGTAGGGAGCCCCCCCCATTGTCCCCCAGTCCCCCCCAGTACCCCCCCAGTCCATCCCAGTCCCTCCCAGTCCCCTCCCAGTCCCCCCCAATCCCTCCCAGTCCCCTCCCAGTCCCTCCCAGTCCCCTCCCAGTCCCTCCCAGTCCATCCCATTACCCCCCCAACCCCATTCCATTACCCCCCCAGACCCCCCAGTATCCCCCAGACCCCTCCCAATCCCCCCCAATCCCTCCCAATCCCCTCCCAGTCCCCCCCAGTCCCTCCCATTCCCCCCCACCCCCCCCCAAACCACCCCCAGTCCCCCCCCAGTCCCTCCCAGTCCCCCCCAATCCCCTCCCAATCCCCCCCCAGTCCCCCCCAGTCCCTCCCAATCCCCTCCCATTCCCCCCCAATCCCCCCCCCAGTCCCCCCCAATCCCCTCCCAATCCCCCCCAGTCCCCTCCCAGTCCCTCCCAGTCCCCCCCAGTCCCCTCCCAGTCCCTCCCAGTCCCTCCCAGTACCCAGGGCGGTGCCGTAGCCGGCCGTGGCGAGGCTCCCGGTGTTGCAGTGGGTCAGGACGGTGACGGGACCCCCGCCCGGGACCCCCCCCAGGATGTGCTCGGCCCCGTGGGCGCCGATGCTGCGATTGTCCCGACGGTCCTTGGCCAGCAGCCCCTCGATGTACTCGATGATGCTGGGGGGACCAAAATCACCCCAAAATTACCCCAAAATCATCCCAAAATGTGCCCCAAAATCACCCCAAAATCACCTCGAAATCATCCCAAAATCACCTCGAAATCTGCCCCAAAACCGCCCCAAAACCGCCCCAAAATCACCCCGAAACCACCCCGAAATCTGCCCCGAAACCGCCCCAAAATCTGCCCCAAAACCGCCCCAAAATCTGCCCCAAAACCACCCCAAAATCTGCCCCAAAATCACCCCAAAATCACCCCAAAATCTGCCCCAAAATCGCCCCGAAATCGCCCCAAAATCACCCCCAATCGCCCCAAAACCACCCCAAAATCAGCCCGAAATCGCCCCGAAATCTGCCCCAAAACCGCCCCAAAATCTGCCCCAAAATCACCCCAAATCCTGACCCCAAATCCTGACCCCAAACCCAGCCCAGCAGCCCCTCGATGTACTCGATGATGCTGGGGGGACCAAAATCACCCCGAAATCATCCCAAAATGTGCCCCAAAACCGCCCAAAAACCACCCCAAAATCACCCCAAAATCACCCCGAAATCTGCCCCAAAATCACCCTGAAACCGCCCCAAAATCACCCCAAAATTACCCTGAAATCTGCCCCAAACCCGCCCCAAAATCTGCCCCAAAATCACCCCAATCTACCCCAAATCCTGACCCCAAATCCTGACCCCAAACCCATCCCAAATCCAGCCCAAAATCCTGGCCCCAAATCGCCCCCAAAACCCCCACCTGGAACCCCAAATCCCCCCCAAACCCCCCAAATCTCCCCTAAATCCCCACCTGGAACCCCAAATCCCCTCCAAATCCCCCTGAATCTCCCCCAAACCCCCCCAAATTCCCCCAAATCCAACCTGGAACCCCAAATTCCCCCAAATCTCCCCCAAATCCCCCCAAGCCTCCCCCAAATCCCCACCTGGAACCCCAAATCCCCCTGAAATCCCACCTGGAACCCCAAATCCCCCCCAAATCTTGCGAAATCCCCCCCAAACTCCCCCCAAACTCCCCCAATCCCCCCAAATCCCACCTGGAACCCCAAATCCCCCCAAATCTCCCCCAAACGCCCCCAAGTCTCCCCCAAATCCTCCCCAAATCCCCACCTGGAACCCCAAATCCCCCTGAAATCCCACCTGGAACCCCAAATCTCCCCAAATCCCCCCCCAAACCCACCCAAATCCCCCCAAACCCCCCCCCAAATCCCCCCAAATCCCACCTGGAACCCCAAATCCCCCCAAATCCTCCCCAAATCCAACCTGGAACCCCAAATCTCCCCCAAATCTCCCCCAAATCTCCCCCCAAACCCACCCAAATCCCCCTAAATTCCCCCAGTCCCCCCCCCAGCCCCCCAAACCCACCCCAAACTCCCCCCAAATACCCCCCAAATCTCCCCTAACCCCCCCAAGTCTCCCCCAAACCCCCCCAAATCCTCCCCAAATCCAAGCTGGAACCCCAAATCTCCCCAAATTCCCCCCAACCCCCCCCCAGATCCAACCTGGAACCCCAAATCCCCCCCAAATCCCCCCAAACCTCCCCAAACCCCCCAAATCCTCCCCAAATCCCCCTCAAATCCAACCTGGAACCCCAAATTCCCCCCCAAACCCCCCCCAAACCTCCCCGAAATCCCCCCAAGTCTCCCCCAAACCCCCCCAAACTCCCCCAATCCCCCAAATCCTCCCCAAATCCCCCCCAAATCCCACCTGGAACAGCAAATCCCCCCAAACCTCCCCAAATCCCCTCCAATCCCCCCCAAATCTCCCCCAAATCTCCTCCTGGAACCCCAAATCCCCCCCCAAATCTCCCGAAATCCCCCCCAAATCCCCCCAAACTCCCCCAGTCCCCCCAAATCCCCCCCAAACTCCCCCCAAATATCCCCCAAATCCCACCTGGAACTGCAAATCCCCCCCCAACCCCCCCCAAATCCCCCCCTGCCCCTCCCCCCACCCCGTTACCTCTCCCGCAGCTCCCGGGGGGTCACCCCGGGGGTCTCCACCTTTTTCCGGATCCACCCCCGCAGCCTCTGGGCCTCCCTGGCCAGGTTGGCGGCCGTGGGGCGGGCGCTGAGCAGGACCCCCAACCTCTGCCCCACAAACTCCTCCAGCGCCCCCGAATCCTCCTGGGGGCCCGCGCCCCCCGCCAGCTCCACCGCCAGGCTGAGGCAGCCCAGCAGCGCGATGGCCGGAGCCCCCCGCACCTGGGGGGGGGGAGAGACCCCTGAGACCCCCCCCAAATGGGTCTGGGGTCCGCAAAACCCGGGGGGTATGGAAACACCATTGGGATCCCCCCCAAATGGGTCTGGGGTCCCCAAAACCCCGAGGCAGCCCAGCAGGGCGATGGCCGGAGCCCCCCGCACCTGGGGGGGGTGGGGAAATGGGTCTGGGGTCCCCAAAACCCGGGGGGTATGGAAACACCATTGGGATCCCCGCAAAATGGGTCTGGGGTCCACAAAACCCGGGGGGTACGGAAATACCCCCCCAAATGGGTCTGGGGTCCCCAAAACCCCGAGGCAGCCCAGCAGCGCGATGGCCGGAGCCCCCCGCACCTGGGGGGGGGGGAGAGACCCCTGAGACCCCCCCCAAATGGGTCTGGGCCCGGGGGGTACGGAAATACCCCCCAAAATGGGTCTGGGGTCCCCAAAACCCCGAGGCAGCCCAGCAGGGCGATGGCCGGAGCCCCCCGCACCTGGGGAGGGGGAGAGACCCCTGAGACCCCCCCCAAATGGGTCTGGGGTCTGGGG
>NW_028167239.1:0-159912 GCF_963513975.1 Fringilla coelebs
GCTCTCTGCCGGCGAAGGTGCCTCGTCTCCGGCAAGGAAGCCTCAGCCGCTTCTCCTGCACACGGAGAGCGTGCTAGCTGCTGAAACGTGAAGAAAGAAGCTGCAGAACACTGGCACTGAGCGTGCAGCTTTCCAGCGGAGAGAAAAAGCTACTTGAACACTCTGCAAGCCTTTCCACTCCCAAAAACATGCACATGGAAGGAGCTGCTGCAAAAGCGATGCTGTGCTCGCTGCTGCTCCTCCTGAAGCTCTGGCTGCTAAATCTGAGGCTTTCCTTCCAATTTCAAGCTGCAAAGCACTTGCTGAATTGCAGGGAAAGTCCGGGAGGCATTTGCTGTGCTGGCACACTTTCTCCTTCCTAGACAGAGTGGAAAAGCTTTTCCCTGCCGTGTAGGCGACAAGAGACGCATTAGACGGGCATCCGGAGCTGTCCGAAGGTAAGCGCCTGTTCCCGGCCTCTTTCGGCACAAGCCCCCGCTCCGGAGCGCACCGCGGCCGGCAGGAGGCTCTCTGCCGGCGAAGGTGCCTCGTCTCCGGCAAGGAAGCCTCAGCCGCTTCTCCTGCACACGGAGAGCGTGCTAGCTGCTGAAACGTGAAGAAAGAAGCTGCAGAACACTGGCACTGAGCGTGCAGCTTTCCAGCGGAGAGAAAAAGCTACTTGAACACTCTGCAAGCCTTTCCACTCCCAAAAACATGCACATGGAAGGAGCTGCTGCAAAAGCGATGCTGTGCTCGCTGCTGCTCCTCCTGAAGCTCTGGCTGCTAAATCTGAGGCTTTCCTTCCAATTTCAAGCTGCAAAGCACTTGCTGAATTGCAGGGATAGTCCGGGAGGCATTTGCTGTGCTGGCACACTTTCTCCTTCCTAGACAGAGTGGAAAAGCTTTTCCCTGCCGTGTAGGCGACAAGAGACGCATTAGACGGGCATCCGGAGCTGTCCGAAGGTAAGCGCCTGTTGCCGGCCTCTTTCGGCACAAGCCCCCGCTCCGGAGCGCACCGCGGCCGGCCGGAGGCTCTCTGCCGGCGAAGGTGGCCTCGTCTCCGGCAAGGAAGCCTCAGCCGCTTCTCCTGCACACGGAGAGCGTGCTAGCTGCTGAAACGTGAAGAAAGAAGCTGCAGAACACTGGCACTGAGCGTGCAGCTTTCCAGCGGAGAGAAAAAGCTACTTGAACACTCTGCAAGCCTTTCCACTCCCAAAAACATGCACATGGAAGGAGCTGCTGCAAAAGCGATGCTGTGCTCGCTGCTGCTCCTCCTGAAGCTCTGGCTGCTAAATCTGAGGCTTTCCTTCCAATTTCAAGCTGCAAAGCACTTGCTGAATTGCAGGGAAAGTCCGGGAGGCATTTGCTCTGCTGGCACACTTTCTCCTTCCTAGACAGAGTGGAAAAGCTTTTTCCTGCCGTGTAGGCGACAAGAGACGCATTAGACGGGCATCCGGAGCTGTCCGAAGGTAAGCGCCTGTTGCCGGCCTCTTTCGGCACAAGCCCCCGCTCCGGAGCGCACCGCGGCCGGCCGGAGGCTCTCTGCCGGCGAAGGTGCCTCGTCTCCGGCAAGGAAGCCTCAGCCGCTTCTCCTGCACACGGAGAGCGTGCTAGCTGCTGAAACGTGAAGAAAGAAGCTGCAGAACACTGGCACTGAGCGTGCAGCTTTCCAGCGGAGAGAAAAAGCTACTTGAACACTCTGCAAGCCCTTTCCACTCCCAAAAACATGCACATGGAAGGAGCTGCTGCAAAAGCGATGCTGTGCTCGCTGCTGCTCCTCCTGAAGCTCTGGCTGCTAAATCTGAGGCTTTCCTTCCAATTTCAAGCTGCAAAGCACTTGCTGAATTGCAGGGAAAGTCCGGGAGGCATTTGCTGTGCTGGCACACTTTCTCCTTCCTAGACAGAGTGGAAAAGCTTTTCCCTGCCGTGTAGGCGACAAGAGACGCATTAGACGGGCCTCCGGAGCTGTCCGAAGGTAAGCGCCTGTTCCCGGCCTCTTTCGGCACAAGCCCCCCGCTCCGGAGCGCACCGCGGCCGGCCGGAGGCTCTCTGCCGGCGAAGGTGCCTCGTCTCCGGCAAGGAAGCCTCAGCCGCTTCTCCTGCACACGGAGAGCGTGCTAGCTGCTGAAACGTGAAGAAAGAAGCTGCAGAACACTGGCACTGAGCGTGCAGCTTTCCAGCGGAGAGAAAAAGCTACTTGAACACTCTGCAAGCCTTTCCACTCCCAAAAACATGCACATGGAAGGAGCTGCTGCAAAAGCGATGCTGTGCTCGCTGCTGCTCCTCCTGAAGCTCTGGCTGCTAAATCTGAGGCTTTCCTTCCAATTTCAAGCTGCAAAGCACTTGCTGAATTGCAGGGAAAGTCCGGGAGGCATTTGCTGTGCTGGCACACTTTCTCCTTCCTAGACAGAGTGGAAAAGCTTTTCCCTGCCGTGTAGGCGACAAGAGACGCATTAGACGGGCATCCGGAGCTGTCCGAAGGTAAGCGCCTGTTCCCGGCCTCTTTCGGCACAAGCCCCCGCTCCGGAGCGCACCGCGGCCGGCCGGAGGCTCTCTGCCGGCGAAGGTGCCTCGTCTCCGGCAAGGAAGCCTCAGCCGCTTCTCCTGCACACGGAGAGCGTGCTAGCTGCTGAAACGTGAAGAAAGAAGCTGCAGAACACTGGCACTGAGCGTGCAGCTTTCCAGCGGAGAGAAAAAGCTACTTGAACACTCTGCAAGCCTTTCCACTCCCAAAAACATGCACATGGAAGGAGCTGCTGCAAAAGCGATGCTGTGCTCGCTGCTGCTCCTCCTGAAGCTTTGGCTGCTAAATCTGAGGCTTTCCTTCCAATTTCAAGCTGCAAAGCACTTGCTGAATTGCAGGGAAAGTCCGGGAGGCATTTGCTGTGCTGGCACACTTTCTCCTTCCTAGACAGAGTGGAAAAGCTTTTCCCTGCCGTGTAGGCGACAAGAGACGCATTAGACGGGCATCCGGAGCTGTCCGAAGGTAAGCGCCTGTTCCCGGCCTCTTTCGGCACAAGCCCCCGCTCCGGAGCGCACCGCGGCCGGCGGAGGCTCTCTGCCGGCGAAGGTGCCTCGTCTCCGGCAAGGAAGCCTCAGCCGCTTCTCCTGCACACGGAGAGCGTGCTAGCTGCTGAAACGTGAAGAAAGAAGCTGCAGAACACTGGCACTGAGCGTGCAGCTTTCCAGCGGAGAGAAAAAGCTACTTGAACACTCTGCAAGCCTTTCCACTCCCAAAAACATGCACATGGAAGGAGCTGCTGCAAAAGCGATGCTGTGCTCGCTGCTGCTCCTCCTGAAGCTCCTGGCTGCTAAATCTGAGGCTTTCCTTCCAATTTCAAGCTGCAAAGCACTTGCTGAATTGCAGGGAAAGTCCGGGAGGCATTTGCTCTGCTGGCACACTTTCTCCCTTCCTAGACAGAGTGGAAAAGCTTTTCCCTGCCGTGTAGGCGACAAGAGACGCATTAGACGGGCATCCGGAGCTGTCCGAAGGTAAGCGCCTGTTCCCGGCCTCTTTCGGCACAAGCCCCCGCTCCGGAGCGCACCGCGGCCGGCCGGAGGCTCTCTGCCGGCGAAGGTGCCTCGTCTCCGGCAAGGAAGCCTCAGCCGCTTCTCCTGCACACGGAGAGCGTGCTAGCTGCTGAAACGTGAAGAAAGAAGCTGCAGAACACTGGCACTGAGCGTGCAGCTTTCCAGCGGAGAGAAAAAGCTACTTGAACACTCTGCAAGCCTTTCCACTCCCAAAAACATGCACATGGAAGGAGCTGCTGCAAAAGCGATGCTGTGCTCGCTGCTGCTCCTCCTGAAGCTTTGGCTGCTAAATCTGAGGCTTTCCTTCCAATTTCAAGCTGCAAAGCACTTGCTGAATTGCAGGGAAAGTCCGGGAGGCATTTGCTGTGCTGGCACACTTTCTCCTTCCTAGACAGAGTGGAAAAGCTTTTCCCTGCCGTGTAGGCGACAAGAGACGCATTAGACGGGCATCCGGAGCTGTCCGAAGGTAAGCGCCTGTTCCCGGCCTCTTTCGGCACAAGCCCCCGCTCCGGAGCGCACCGCGGCCGGCCGGAGGCTCTCTGCCGGCGAAGGTGCCTCGTCTCCGGCAAGGAAGCCTCAGCCGCTTCTCCTGCACACGGAGAGCGTGCTAGCTGCTGAAACGTGAAGAAAGAAGCTGCAGAACACTGGCACTGAGCGTGCAGCTTTCCAGCGGAGAGAAAAAGCTACTTGAACACTCTGCAAGCCTTTCCACTCCCAAAAACATGCACATGGAAGGAGCTGCTGCAAAAGCGATGCTGTGCTCGCTGCTGCTCCTCCTGAAGCTCTGGCTGCTAAATCTGAGGCTTTCCTTCCAATTTCAAGCTGCAAAGCACTTGCTGAATTGCAGGGAAAGTCCGGGAGGCATTTGCTGTGCTGGCACACTTTCTCCTCCTAGACAGAGTGGAAAAGCTTTTCCCTGCCGTGTAGGCGACAAGAGACGCATTAGACGGGCCTCCGGAGCTGTCCGAAGGTAAGCGCCTGTTCCCGGCCTCTTTCGGCACAAGCCCCCGCTCCGGAGCGCACCGCGGCCGGCCGGAGGCTCTCTGCCGGCGAAGGTGCCTCGTCTCCGGCAAGGAAGCCTCAGCCGCTTCTCCTGCACACGGAGAGCGTGCTAGCTGCTGAAACGTGAAGAAAGAAGCTGCAGAACACTGGCACTGAGCGTGCAGCTTTCCAGCGGAGAGAAAAAGCTACTTGAACACTCTGCAAGCCTTTCCACTCCCAAAAACATGCACATGGAAGGAGCTGCTGCAAAAGCGATGCTGTGCTCGCTGCTGCTCCTCCTGAAGCTCTGGCTGCTAAATCTGAGGCTTTCCTTCCAATTTCAAGCTGCAAAGCACTTGCTGAATTGCAGGGAAAGTCCGGGAGGCATTTGCTGTGCTGGCACACTTTCTCCTTCCTAGACAGAGTGGAAAAGCTTTTTCCTGCCGTGTAGGCGACAAGAGACGCATTAGACGGGCATCCGGAGCTGTCCGAAGGTAAGCGCCTGTTCCCGGCCTCTTTCGGCACAAGCCCCCGCTCCGGAGCGCACCGCGGCCGGCCGGAGGCTCTCTGCCGGCGAAGGTGCCTCGTCTCCGGCAAGGAAGCCTCAGCCGCTTCTCCTGCACACGGAGAGCGTGCTAGCTGCTGAAACGTGAAGAAAGAAGCTGCAGAACACTGGCACTGAGCGTGCAGCTTTCCAGCGGAGAGAAAAAGCTACTTGAACACTCTGCAAGCCTTTCCACTCCCAAAAACATGCACATGGAAGGAGCTGCTGCAAAAGCGATGCTGTGCTCGCTGCTGCTCCTCCTGAAGCTCTGGCTGCTAAATCTGAGGCTTTCCTTCCAATTTCAAGCTGCAAAGCACTTGCTGAATTGCAGGGAAAGTCCGGGAGGCATTTGCTCTGCTGGCACACTTTCTCCTTCCTAGACAGAGTGGAAAAGCTTTTTCCTGCCGTGTAGGCGACAAGAGACGCATTAGACGGGCATCCGGAGCTGTCCGAAGGTAAGCGCCTGTTCCCGGCCTCTTTCGGCACAAGCCCCCGCTCCGGAGCGCACCGCGGCCGGCCGGAGGCTCTCTGCCGGCGAAGGTGCCTCGTCTCCGGCAAGGAAGCCTCAGCCGCTTCTCCTGCACACGGAGAGCGTGCTAGCTGCTGAAACGTGAAGAAAGAAGCTGCAGAACACTGGCACTGAGCGTGCAGCTTTCCAGCGGAGAGAAAAAGCTACTTGAACACTCTGCAAGCCTTTCCACTGCCAAAAACATGCACATGGAAGGAGCTGCTGCAAAAGCGATGCTGTGCTCGCTGCTGCTCCTCCTGAAGCTCTGGCTGCTAAATCTGAGGCTTTCCTTCCAATTTCAAGCTGCAAAGCACTTGCTGAATTGCAGGGAAAGTCCGGGAGGCATTTGCTGTGCTGGCACACTTTCTCCTTCCTAGACAGAGTGGAAAAGCTTTTCCCTGCCGTGTAGGCGACAAGAGACGCATTAGACGGGCCTCCGGAGCTGTCCGAAGGTAAGCGCCTGTTCCCGGCCTCTTTCGGCACAAGCCCCCGCTCCGGAGCGCACCGCGGCCAGGCAGGAGGCTCTCTGCCGGCGAAGGTGCCTCGTCTCCGGCAAGGAAGCCTCAGCCGCTTCTCCTGCACACGGAGAGCGTGCTAGCTGCTGAAACGTGAAGAAAGAAGCTGCAGAACACTGGCACTGAGCGTGCAGCTTTCCAGCGGAGAGAAAAAGCTACTTGAACACTCTGCAAGCCTTTCCACTCCCAAAAACATGCACATGGAAGGAGCTGCTGCAAAAGCGATGCTGTGCTCGCTGCTGCTCCTCCTGCAAGCTCTGGCTGCTAAATCTGAGGCTTTCCTTCCAATTTCAAGCTGCAAAGCACTTGCTGAATTGCAGGGAAAGTCCGGGAGGCATTTGCTGTGCTGGCACACTTTCTCCTTCCTAGACAGAGTGGAAAAGCTTTTCCCTGCCGTGTAGGCGACAAGAGACGCATTAGACGGGCATCCGGAGCTGTCCGAAGGTAAGCGCCTGTTCCCGGCCTCTTTCGGCACAAGCCCCCGCTCCGGAGCGCACCGCGGCCGGCAGGAGGCTCTCTGCCGGCGAAGGTGCCTCGTCTCCGGCAAGGAAGCCTCAGCCGCTTCTCCTGCACACGGAGAGCGTGCTAGCTGCTGAAACGTGAAGAAAGAAGCTGCAGAACACTGGCACTGAGCGTGCAGCTTTCCAGCGGAGAGAAAAAGCTACTTGAACACTCTGCAAGCCTTTCCACTCCCAAAAACATGCACATGGAAGGAGCTGCTGCAAAAGCGATGCTGTGCTCGCTGCTGCTCCTCCTGAAGCTCTGGCTGCTAAATCTGAGGCTTTCCTTCCAATTTCAAGCTGCAAAGCACTTGCTGAATTGCAGGGAAAGTCCGGGAGGCATTTGCTGTGCTGGCACACTTTCTCCTTCCTAGACAGAGTGGAAAAGCTTTTCCCTGCCGTGTAGGCGACAAGAGACGCATTAGACGGGCATCCGGAGCTGTCCGAAGGTAAGCGCCTGTTCCCGGCCTCTTTCGGCACAAGCCCCCGCTCCGGAGCGCACCGCGGCCGGCCGGAGGCTCTCTGCCGGCGAAGGTGCCTCGTCTCCGGCAAGGAAGCCTCAGCCGCTTCTCCTGCACACGGAGAGCGTGCTAGCTGCTGAAACGTGAAGAAAGAAGCTGCAGAACACTGGCACTGAGCGTGCAGCTTTCCAGCGGAGAGAAAAAGCTACTTGAACACTCTGCAAGCCTTTCCACTCCCAAAAACATGCACATGGAAGGAGCTGCTGCAAAAGCGATGCTGTGCTCGCTGCTGCTGCTCCTGAAGCTCTGGCTGCTAAATCTGAGGCTTTCCTTCCAATTTCAAGCTGCAAAGCACTTGCTGAATTGCAGGGAAAGTCCGGGAGGCATTTGCTCTGCTGGCACACTTTCTCCTTCCTAGACAGAGTGGAAAAGCTTTTCCCTGCCGTGTAGGCGACAAGAGACGCATTAGACGGGCATCCGGAGCTGTCCGAAGGTAAGCGCCTGTTGCCGGCCTCTTTCGGCACAAGCCCCCGCTCCGGAGCGCACCGCGGCCGGCCGGAGGCTCTCTGCCGGCGAAGGTGCCTCGTCTCCGGCAAGGAAGCCTCAGCCGCTTCTCCTGCACACGGAGAGCGTGCTAGCTGCTGAAACGTGAAGAAAGAAGCTGCAGAACACTGGCACTGAGCGTGCAGCTTTCCAGCGGAGAGAAAAAGCTACTTGAACACTCTGCAAGCCTTTCCACTCCCAAAAACATGCACATGGAAGGAGCTGCTGCAAAAGCGATGCTGTGCTCGCTGCTGCTCCTCCTGAAGCTCTGGCTGCTAAATCTGAGGCTTTCCTTCCAATTTCAAGCTGCAAAGCACTTGCTGAATTGCAGGGAAAGTCCGGGAGGCATTTGCTGTGCTGGCACACTTTCTCCTTCCTAGACAGAGTGGAAAAGCTTTTCCCTGCCGTGTAGGCGACAAGAGACGCATTAGACGGGCATCCGGAGCTGTCCGAAGGTAAGCGCCTGTTCCCGGCCTCTTTCGGCACAAGCCCCCGCTCCGGAGCGCACCGCGGCCGGCCGGAGGCTCTCTGCCGGCGAAGGTGCCTCGTCTCCGGCAAGGAAGCCTCAGCCGCTTCTCCTGCACACGGAGAGCGTGCTAGCTGCTGAAACGTGAAGAAAGAAGCTGCAGAACACTGGCACTGAGCGTGCAGCTTTCCAGCGGAGAGAAAAAGCTACTTGAACACTCTGCAAGCCTTTCCACTCCCAAAAACATGCACATGGAAGGAGCTGCTGCAAAAGCGATGCTGTGCTCGCTGCTGCTCCTCCTGAAGCTCTGGCTGCTAAATCTGAGGCTTTCCTTCCAATTTCAAGCTGCAAAGCACTTGCTGAATTGCAGGAAAGTCCGGGAGGCATTTGCTCTGCTGGCACACTTTCTCCTTCCTAGACAGAGTGGAAAAGCTTTTCCCTGCCGTGTAGGCGACAAGAGACGCATTAGACGGGCATCCGGAGCTGTCCGAAGGTAAGCGCCTGTTCCCGGCCTCTTTCGGCACAAGCCCCCGCTCCGGAGCGCACCGCGGCCGGCAGGAGGCTCTCTGCCGGCGAAGGTGCCTCGTCTCCGGCAAGGAAGCCTCAGCCGCTTCTCCTGCACACGGAGAGCGTGCTAGCTGCTGAAACGTGAAGAAAGAAGCTGCAGAACACTGGCACTGAGCGTGCAGCTTTCCAGCGGAGAGAAAAAGCTACTTGAACACTCTGCAAGCCTTTCCACTCCCAAAAACATGCACATGGAAGGAGCTGCTGCAAAAGCGATGCTGTGCTCGCTGCTGCTCCTCCTGAAGCTCTGGCTGCTAAATCTGAGGCTTTCCTTCCAATTTCAAGCTGCAAAGCACTTGCTGAATTGCAGGGAAAGTCCGGGAGGCATTTGCTGTGCTGGCACACTTTCTCCTTCCTAGACAGAGTGGAAAAGCTTTTCCCTGCCGTGTAGGCGACAAGAGACGCATTAGACGGGCATCCGGAGCTGTCCGAAGGTAAGCGCCTGTTCCCGGCCTCTTTCGGCACAAGCCCCCGCTCCGGAGCGCACCGCGGCCGGCCGGAGGCTCTCTGCCGGCGAAGGTGCCTCGTCTCCGGCAAGGAAGCCTCAGCCGCTTCTCCTGCACACGGAGAGCGTGCTAGCTGCTGAAACGTGAAGAAAGAAGCTGCAGAACACTGGCACTGAGCGTGCAGCTTTCCAGCGGAGAGAAAAAGCTACTTGAACACTCTGCAAGCCTTTCCACTCCCAAAAACATGCACATGGAAGGAGCTGCTGCAAAAGCGATGCTGTGCTCGCTGCTGCTCCTCCTGAAGCTCTGGCTGCTAAATCTGAGGCTTTCCTTCCAATTTCAAGCTGCAAAGCACTTGCTGAATTGCAGGGAAAGTCCGGGAGGCATTTGCTCTGCTGGCACACTTTCTCCTTCCTAGACAGAGTGGAAAAAGCTTTTCCCTGCCGTGTAGGCGACAAGAGACGCATTAGACGGGCATCCGGAGCTGTCCGAAGGTAAGCGCCTGTTCCCGGCCTCTTTCGGCACAAGCCCCCGCTCCGGAGCGCACCGCGGCCGGCCGGAGGCTCTCTGCCGGCGAAGGTGCCTCGTCTCCGGCAAGGAAGCCTCAGCCGCTTCTCCTGCACACGGAGAGCGTGCTAGCTGCTGAAACGTGAAGAAAGAAGCTGCAGAACACTGGCACTGAGCGTGCAGCTTTCCAGCGGAGAGAAAAAGCTACTTGAACACTCTGCAAGCCTTTCCACTCCCAAAAACATGCACATGGAAGGAGCTGCTGCAAAAGCGATGCTGTGCTCGCTGCTGCTGCTCCTGAAGCTCTGGCTGCTAAATCTGAGGCTTTCCTTCCAATTTCAAGCTGCAAAGCACTTGCTGAATTGCAGGGAAAGTCCGGGAGGCATTTGCTCTGCTGGCACACTTTCTCCTTCCTAGACAGAGTGGAAAAGCTTTTCCCTGCCGTGTAGGCGACAAGAGACGCATTAGACGGGCATCCGGAGCTGTCCGAAGGTAAGCGCCTGTTCCCGGCCTCTTTCGGCACAAGCCCCCGCTCCGGAGCGCACCGCGGCCGGCCGGAGGCTCTCTGCCGGCGAAGGTGCCCTCGTCTCCGGCAAGGAAGCCTCAGCCGCTTCTCCTGCACACGGAGAGCGTGCTAGCTGCTGAAACGTGAAGAAAGAAGCTGCAGAACACTGGCACTGAGCGTGCAGCTTTCCAGCGGAGAGAAAAAGCTACTTGAACACTCTGCAAGCCTTTCCACTCCCAAAAACATGCACATGGAAGGAGCTGCTGCAAAAGCGATGCTGTGCTCGCTGCTGCTGCTCCTGAAGCTCTGGCTGCTAAATCTGAGGCTTTCCTTCCAATTTCAAGCTGCAAAGCACTTGCTGAATTGCAGGGAAAGTCCGGGAGGCATTTGCTGTGCTGGCACACTTTCTCCTTCCTAGACAGAGTGGAAAAGCTTTTCCCTGCCGTGTAGGCGACAAGAGACGCATTAGACGGGCATCCGGAGCTGTCCGAAGGTAAGCGCCTGTTGCCGGCCTCTTTCGGCACAAGCCCCCGCTCCGGAGCGCACCGCGGCCGGCCGGAGGCTCTCTGCCGGCGAAGGTGCCGCTTCTCCGGCAAGGAAGCCTCAGCCGCTTCTCCTGCACACGGAGAGCGTGCTAGCTGCTGAAACGTGAAGAAAGAAGCTGCAGAACACTGGCACTGAGCGTGCAGCTTTCCAGCGGAGAGAAAAAGCTACTTGAACACTCTGCAAGCCTTTCCACTCCCAAAAACATGCACATGGAAGGAGCTGCTGCAAAAGCGATGCTGTGCTCGCTGCTGCTCCTCCTGAAGCTCTGGCTGCTAAATCTGAGGCTTTTCTTCCAATTTCAAGCTGCAAAGCACTTGCTGAATTGCAGGGAAAGTCCGGGAGGCATTTGCTGTGCTGGCACACTTTCTCCTTCCTAGACAGAGTGGAAAAGCTTTTTCCTGCCGTGTAGGCGACAAGAGACGCATTAGACGGGCATCCGGAGCTGTCCGAAGGTAAGCGCCTGTTCCCGGCCTCTTTCGGCACAAGCCCCCGCTCCGGAGCGCACCGCGGCCGGCCGGAGGCTCTCTGCCGGCGAAGGTGCCTCGTCTCCGGCAAGGAAGCCTCAGCCGCTTCTCCTGCACACGGAGAGCGTGCTAGCTGCTGAAACGTGAAGAAAGAAGCTGCAGAACACTGGCACTGAGCGTGCAGCTTTCCAGCGGAGAGAAAAAGCTACTTGAACACTCTGCAAGCCCTTTCCACTCCCAAAAACATGCACATGGAAGGAGCTGCTGCAAAAGCGATGCTGTGCTCGCTGCTGCTCCTCCTGAAGCTCTGGCTGCTAAATCTGAGGCTTCCTTCCAATTTCAAGCTGCAAAGCACTTGCTGAATTGCAGGGAAAGTCCGGGAGGCATTTGCTGTGCTGGCACACTTTCTCCTTCCTAGACAGAGTGGAAAAGCTTTTCCCTGCCGTGTAGGCGACAAGAGACGCATTAGACGGGCCTCCGGAGCTGTCCGAAAGTAAGCGCCTGTTCCCGGCCTCTTTCGGCACAAGCCCCCGCTCCGGAGCGCACCGCGGCCGGCCGGAGGCTCTCTGCCGGCGAAGGTGCCTCGTCTCCGGCAAGGAAGCCTCAGCCGCTTCTCCTGCACACGGAGAGCGTGCTAGCTGCTGAAACGTGAAGAAAGAAGCTGCAGAACACTGGCACTGAGCGTGCAGCTTTCCAGCGGAGAGAAAAAGCTACTTGAACACTCTGCAAGCCTTTCCACTCCCAAAAACATGCACATGGAAGGAGCTGCTGCAAAAGCGATGCTGTGCTCGCTGCTGCTCCTCCTGAAGCTCTGGCTGCTAAATCTGAGGCTTTCCTTCCAATTTCAAGCTGCAAAGCACTTGCTGAATTGCAGGGAAAGTCCGGGAGGCATTTGCTGTGCTGGCACACTTTCTCCTTCCTAGACAGAGTGGAAAAGCTTTTCCCTGCCGTGTAGGCGACAAGAGACGCATTAGACGGGCATCCGGAGCTGTCCGAAGGTAAGCGCCTGTTCCCGGCCTCTTTCGGCACAAGCCCCCGCTCCGGAGCGCACCGCGGCCGGCCGGAGGCTCTCTGCCGGCGAAGGTGCCTCGTCTCCGGCAAGGAAGCCTCAGCCGCTTCTCCTGCACACGGAGAGCGTGCTAGCTGCTGAAACGTGAAGAAAGAAGCTGCAGAACACTGGCACTGAGCGTGCAGCTTTCCAGCGGAGAGAAAAAGCTACTTGAACACTCTGCAAGCCTTTCCACTCCCAAAAACATGCACATGGAAGGAGCTGCTGCAAAAGCGATGCTGTGCTCGCTGCTGCTCCTCCTGAAGCTCTGGCTGCTAAATCTGAGGCTTTCCTTCCAATTTCAAGCTGCAAAGCACTTGCTGAATTGCAGGGAAAGTCCGGGAGGCATTTGCTGTGCTGGCACACTTTCTCCTTCCTAGACAGAGTGGAAAAGCTTTTCCCTGCCGTGTAGGCGACAAGAGACGCATTAGACGGGCATCCGGAGCTGTCCGAAGGTAAGCGCCTGTTCCCGGCCTCTTTCGGCACAAGCCCCCGCTCCGGAGCGCACCGCGGCCGGCCGGAGGCTCTCTGCCGGCGAAGGTGCCTCGTCTCCGGCAAGGAAGCCTCAGCCGCTTCTCCTGCACACGGAGAGCGTGCTAGCTGCTGAAACGTGAAGAAAGAAGCTGCAGAACACTGGCACTGAGCGTGCAGCTTTCCAGCGGAGAGAAAAAGCTACTTGAACACTCTGCAAGCCTTTCCACTCCCAAAAACATGCACATGGAAGGAGCTGCTGCAAAAGCGATGCTGTGCTCGCTGCTGCTCCTCCTGAAGCTCTGGCTGCTAAATCTGAGGCTTTCCTTCCAATTTCAAGCTGCAAAGCACTTGCTGAATTGCAGGGAAAGTCCGGGAGGCATTTGCTGTGCTGGCACACTTTCTCCTTCCTAGACAGAGTGGAAAAGCTTTTCCCTGCCGTGTAGGCGACAAGAGACGCATTAGACGGGCATCCGGAGCTGTCCAAAGGTAAGCGCCTGTTCCCGGCCTCTTTCGGCACAAGCCCCCGCTCCGGAGCGCACCGCGGCCGGCCGGAGGCTCTCTGCCGGCGAAGGTGCCTCGTCTCCGGCAAGGAAGCCTCAGCCGCTTCTCCTGCACACGGAGAGCGTGCTAGCTGCTGAAACGTGAAGAAAGAAGCTGCAGAACACTGGCACTGAGCGTGCAGCTTTCCAGCGGAGAGAAAAAGCTACTTGAACACTCTGCAAGCCTTTCCACTCCCTAAAACATGCACATGGAAGGAGCTGCTGCAAAAGCGATGCTGTGCTCGCTGCTGCTCTTCCTGAAGCTCTGGCTGCTAAATCTGAGGCTTTCCTTCCAATTTCAAGCTGCAAAGCACTTGCTGAATTGCAGGGAAAGTCCGGGAGGCATTTGCTGTGCTGGCACACTTTCTCCTTCCTAGACAGAGTGGAAAAGCTTTTCCCTGCCGTGTAGGCGACAAGAGACGCATTAGACGGGCATCCGGAGCTGTCCGAAGGTAAGCGCCTGTTCCCGGCCTCTTTCGGCACAAGCCCCCGCTCCGGAGCGCACCGCGGCCGGCCGGAGGCTCTCTGCCGGCGAAGGTGCCTCGTCTCCGGCAAGGAAGCCTCAGCCGCTTCTCCTGCACACGGAGAGCGTGCTAGCTGCTGAAACGTGAAGAGAGAAGCTGCAGAACACTGGCACTGAGCGTGCAGCTTTCCAGCGGAGAGAAAAAGCTACTTGAACACTCTGCAAGCCTTTCCACTCCCAAAAACATGCACATGGAAGGAGCTGCTGCAAAAGCGATGCTGTGCTCGCTGCTGCTCCTCCTGAAGCTCTGGCTGCTAAATCTGAGGCTTTCCTTCCAATTTCAAGCTGCAAAGCACTTGCTGAATTGCAGGGAAAGTCCGGGAGGCATTTGCTGTGCTGGCACACTTTCTCCTTCCTAGACAGAGTGGAAAAGCTTTTCCCTGCCGTGTAGGCGACAAGAGACGCATTAGACGGGCATCCGGAGCTGTCCGAAGGTAAGCGCCTGTTCCCGGCCTCTTTCGGCACAAGCCCCCGCTCCGGAGCGCACCGCGGCCGGCCGGAGGCTCTCTGCCGGCGAAGGTGCCTCGTCTCCGGCAAGGAAGCCTCAGCCGCTTCTCCTGCACACGGAGAGCGTGCTAGCTGCTGAAACGTGAAGAAAGAAGCTGCAGAACACTGGCACTGAGCGTGCAGCTTTCCAGCGGAGAGAAAAAGCTACTTGAACACTCTGCAAGCCTTTCCACTCCCAAAAACATGCACATGGAAGGAGCTGCTGCAAAAGCGATGCTGTGCTCGCTGCTGCTCCTCCTGAAGCTCTGGCTGCTAAATCTGAGGCTTTCCTTCCAATTTCAAGCTGCAAAGCACTTGCTGAATTGCAGGGAAAGTCCGGGAGGCATTTGCTGTGCTGGCACACTTTCTCCTTCCTAGACAGAGTGGAAAAGCTTTTTCCTGCCGTGTAGGCGACAAGAGACGCATTAGACGGGCATCCGGAGCTGTCCGAAGGTAAGCGCCTGTTCCCGGCCTCTTTCGGCACAAGCCCCCGCTCCGGAGCGCACCGCGGCCGGCCGGAGGCTCTCTGCCGGCGAAGGTGCCTCGTCTCCGGCAAGGAAGCCTCAGCCGCTTCTCCTGCACACGGAGAGCGTGCTAGCTGCTGAAACGTGAAGAAAGAAGCTGCAGAACACTGGCACTGAGCGTGCAGCTTTCCAGCGGAGAGAAAAAGCTACTTGAACACTCTGCAAGCCTTTCCACTCCCAAAAACATGCACATGGAAGGAGCTGCTGCAAAAGCGATGCTGTGCTCGCTGCTGCTCCTCCTGAAGCTCTGGCTGCTAAATCTGAGGCTTTCCTTCCAATTTCAAGCTGCAAAGCACTTGCTGAATTGCAGGGAAAGTCCGGGAGGCATTTGCTGTGCTGGCACACTTTCTCCTTCCTAGACAGAGTGGAAAAGCTTTTCCCTGCCGTGTAGGCGACAAGAGACGCATTAGACGGGCATCCGGAGCTGTCCGAAGGTAAGCGCCTGTTCCCGGCCTCTTTCGGCACAAGCCCCCGCTCCGGAGCGCACCGCGGCCGGCCGGAGGCTCTCTGCCGGCGAAGGTGCCTCGTCTCCGGCAAGGAAGCCTCAGCCGCTTCTCCTGCACACGGAGAGCGTGCTAGCTGCTGAAACGTGAAGAAAGAAGCTGCAGAACACTGGCACTGAGCGTGCAGCTTTCCAGCGGAGAGAAAAAGCTACTTGAACACTCTGCAAGCCTTTCCACTCCCAAAAACATGCACATGGAAGGAGCTGCTGCAAAAGCGATGCTGTGCTCGCTGCTGCTCCTCCTGAAGCTCTGGCTGCTAAATCTGAGGCTTTCCTTCCAATTTCAAGCTGCAAAGCACTTGCTGAATTGCAGGGAAAGTCCGGGAGGCATTTGCTGTGCTGGCACACTTTCTCCTTCCTAGACAGAGTGGAAAAGCTTTTCCCTGCCGTGTAGGCGACAAGAGACGCATTAGACGGGCATCCGGAGCTGTCCGAAGGTAAGCGCCTGTTCCCGGCCTCTTTCGGCACAAGCCCCCGCTCCGGAGCGCACCGCGGCCGGCCGGAGGCTCTCTGCCGGCGAAGGTGCCTCGTCTCCGGCAAGGAAGCCTCAGCCGCTTCTCCTGCACACGGAGAGCGTGCTAGCTGCTGAAACGTGAAGAAAGAAGCTGCAGAACACTGGCACTGAGCGTGCAGCTTTCCAGCGGAGAGAAAAAGCTACTTGAACACTCTGCAAGCCTTTCCACTCCCAAAAACATGCACATGGAAGGAGCTGCTGCAAAAGCGATGCTGTGCTCGCTGCTGCTCCTCCTGAAGCTCTGGCTGCTAAATCTGAGGCTTTCCTTCCAATTTCAAGCTGCAAAGCACTTGCTGAATTGCAGGGAAAGTCCGGGAGGCATTTGCTCTGCTGGCACACTTTCTCCTTCCTAGACAGAGTGGAAAAGCTTTTCCCTGCCGTGTAGGCGACAAGAGACGCATTAGACGGGCATCCGGAGCTGTCCGAAGGTAAGCGCCTGTTCCCGGCCTCTTTCGGCACAAGCCCCCGCTCCGGAGCGCACCGCGGCCGGCCGGAGGCTCTCTGCCGGCGAAGGTGCCTCGTCTCCGGCAAGGAAGCCTCAGCCGCTTCTCCTGCACACGGAGAGCGTGCTAGCTGCTGAAACGTGAAGAAAGAAGCTGCAGAACACTGGCACTGAGCGTGCAGCTTTCCAGCGGAGAGAAAAAGCTACTTGAACACTCTGCAAGCCTTTCCACTCCCAAAAACATGCACATGGAAGGAGCTGCTGCAAAAGCGATGCTGTGCTCGCTGCTGCTCCTCCTGAAGCTCTGGCTGCTAAATCTGAGGCTTTCCTTCCAATTTCAAGCTGCAAAGCACTTGCTGAATTGCAGGGAAAGTCCGGGAGGCATTTGCTCTGCTGGCACACTTTCTCCTTCCTAGACAGAGTGGAAAAGCTTTTCCCTGCCGTGTAGGCGACAAGAGACGCATTAGACGGGCATCCGGAGCTGTCCGAAGGTAAGCGCCTGTTCCCGGCCTCTTTCGGCACAAGCCCCCGCTCCGGAGCGCACCGCGGCCGGCCGGAGGCTCTCTGCCGGCGAAGGTGCCTCGTCTCCGGCAAGGAAGCCTCAGCCGCTTCTCCTGCACACGGAGAGCGTGCTAGCTGCTGAAACGTGAAGAAAGAAGCTGCAGAACACTGGCACTGAGCGTGCAGCTTTCCAGCGGAGAGAAAAAGCTACTTGAACACTCTGCAAGCCTTTCCACTCCCAAAAACATGCACATGGAAGGAGCTGCTGCAAAAGCGATGCTGTGCTCGCTGCTGCTCCTCCTGAAGCTCTGGCTGCTAAATCTGAGGCTTTCCTTCCAATTTCAAGCTGCAAAGCACTTGCTGAATTGCAGGGAAAGTCCGGGAGGCATTTGCTGTGCTGGCACACTTTCTCCTTCCTAGACAGAGTGGAAAAGCTTTTCCCTGCCGTGTAGGCGACAAGAGACGCATTAGACGGGCATCCGGAGCTGTCCGAAGGTAAGCGCCTGTTCCCGGCCTCTTTCGGCACAAGCCCCCGCTCCGGAGCGCACCGCGGCCGGCCGGAGGCTCTCTGCCGGCGAAGGTGCCGCTTCTCCGGCAAGGAAGCCTCAGCCGCTTCTCCTGCACACGGAGAGCGTGCTAGCTGCTGAAACGTGAAGAAAGAAGCTGCAGAACACTGGCACTGAGCGTGCAGCTTTCCAGCGGAGAGAAAAAGCTACTTGAACACTCTGCAAGCCTTTCCACTCCCAAAAACATGCACATGGAAGGAGCTGCTGCAAAAGCGATGCTGTGCTCGCTGCTGCTCCTCCTGAAGCTCTGGCTGCTAAATCTGAGGCTTTCCTTCCAATTTCAAGCTGCAAAGCACTTGCTGAATTGCAGGGAAAGTCCGGGAGGCATTTGCTGTGCTGGCACACTTTCTCCTTCCTAGACAGAGTGGAAAAGCTTTTCCCTGCCGTGTAGGCGACAAGAGACGCATTAGACGGGCATCCGGAGCTGTCCGAAGGTAAGCGCCTGTTCCCGGCCTCTTTCGGCACAAGCCCCCGCTCCGGAGCGCACCGCGGCCGGCCGGAGGCTCTCTGCCGGCGAAGGTGCCTCGTCTCCGGCAAGGAAGCCTCAGCCGCTTCTCCTGCACACGGAGAGCGTGCTAGCTGCTGAAACGTGAAGAAAGAAGCTGCAGAACACTGGCACTGAGCGTGCAGCTTTCCAGCGGAGAGAAAAAGCTACTTGAACACTCTGCAAGCCTTTCCACTCCCAAAAACATGCACATGGAAGGAGCTGCTGCAAAAGCGATGCTGTGCTCGCTGCTGCTGCTCCTGAAGCTCTGGCTGCTAAATCTGAGGCTTTCCTTCCAATTTCAAGCTGCAAAGCACTTGCTGAATTGCAGGGAAAGTCCGGGAGGCATTTGCTGTGCTGGCACACTTTCTCCTTCCTAGACAGAGTGGAAAAGCTTTTCCCTGCCGTGTAGGCGACAAGAGACGCATTAGACGGGCATCCGGAGCTGTCCGAAGGTAAGCGCCTGTTCCCGGCCTCTTTCGGCACAAGTCCCCGCTCCGGAGCGCACCGCGGCCGGCCGGAGGCTCTCTGCCGGCGAAGGTGCCTCGTCTCCGGCAAGGAAGCCTCAGCCGCTTCTCCTGCACACGGAGAGCGTGCTAGCTGCTGAAACGTGAAGAAAGAAGCTGCAGAACACTGGCACTGAGCGTGCAGCTTTCCAGCGGAGAGAAAAAGCTACTTGAACACTCTGCAAGCCTTTCCACTCCCAAAAACATGCACATGGAAGGAGCTGCTGCAAAAGCGATGCTGTGCTCGCTGCTGCTCCTCCTGAAGCTCTGGCTGCTAAATCTGAGGCTTTCCTTCCAATTTCAAGCTGCAAAGCACTTGCTGAATTGCAGGGAAAGTCCGGGAGGCATTTGCTGTGCTGGCACACTTTCTCCTTCCTAGACAGAGTGGAAAAGCTTTTTCCTGCCGTGTAGGCGACAAGAGACGCATTAGACGGGCATCCGGAGCTGTCCGAAGGTAAGCGCCTGTTCCCGGCCTCTTTCGGCACAAGCCCCCGCTCCGGAGCGCACCGCGGCCGGCCGGAGGCTCTCTGCCGGCGAAGGTGCCTCGTCTCCGGCAAGGAAGCCTCAGCCGCTTCTCCTGCACACGGAGAGCGTGCTAGCTGCTGAAACGTGAAGAAAGAAGCTGCAGAACACTGGCACTGAGCGTGCAGCTTTCCAGCGGAGAGAAAAAGCTACTTGAACACTCTGCAAGCCTTTCCACTCCCAAAAACATGCACATGGAAGGAGCGGCTGCAAAAGCGATGCTGTGCTCGCTGCTGCTCCTCCTGAAGCTTTGGCTGCTAAATCTGAGGCTTTCCTTCCAATTTCAAGCTGCAAAGCACTTGCTGAATTGCAGGGAAAGTCCGGGAGGCATTTGCTCTGCTGGCACACTTTCTCCTTCCTAGACAGAGTGGAAAAGCTTTTCCCTGCCGTGTAGGCGACAAGAGACGCATTAGACGGGCATCCGGAGCTGTCCGAAGGTAAGCGCCTGTTCCCGGCCTCTTTCGGCACAAGCCCCCGCTCCGGAGCGCACCGCGGCCGGCCGGAGGCTCTCTGCCGGCGAAGGTGCCTCGTCTCCGGCAAGGAAGCCTCAGCCGCTTCTCCTGCACACGGAGAGCGTGCTAGCTGCTGAAACGTGAAGAAAGAAGCTGCAGAACACTGGCACTGAGCGTGCAGCTTTCCAGCGGAGAGAAAAAGCTACTTGAACACTCTGCAAGCCTTTCCACTCCCAAAAACATGCACATGGAAGGAGCTGCTGCAAAAGCGATGCTGTGCTCGCTGCTGCTCCTCCTGAAGCTCTGGCTGCTAAATCTGAGGCTTTCCTTCCAATTTCAAGCTGCAAAGCACTTGCTGAATTGCAGGGAAAGTCCGGGAGGCATTTGCTGTGCTGGCACACTTTCTCCTTCCTAGACAGAGTGGAAAAGCTTTTCCCTGCCGTGTAGGCGACAAGAGACGCATTAGACGGGCCTCCGGAGCTGTCCGAAAGTAAGCGCCTGTTCCCGGCCTCTTTCGGCACAAGCCCCCGCTCCGGAGCGCACCGCGGCCGGCCGGAGGCTCTCTGCCGGCGAAGGTGCCTCGTCTCCGGCAAGGAAGCCTCAGCCGCTTCTCCTGCACACGGAGAGCGTGCTAGCTGCTGAAACGTGAAGAAAGAAGCTGCAGAACACTGGCACTGAGCGTGCAGCTTTCCAGCGGAGAGAAAAAGCTACTTGAACACTCTGCAAGCCTTTCCACTCCCAAAAACATGCACATGGAAGGAGCTGCTGCAAAAGCGATGCTGTGCTCGCTGCTGCTCCTCCTGAAGCTCTGGCTGCTAAATCTGAGGCTTTCCTTCCAATTTCAAGCTGCAAAGCACTTGCTGAATTGCAGGGAAAGTCCGGGAGGCATTTGCTGTGCTGGCACACTTTCTCCTTCCTAGACAGAGTGGAAAAGCTTTTCCCTGCCGTGTAGGCGACAAGAGACGCATTAGACGGGCATCCGGAGCTGTCCGAAGGTAAGCGCCTGTTCCCGGCCTCTTTCGGCACAAGCCCCCGCTCCGGAGCGCACCGCGGCCGGCCGGAGGCTCTCTGCCGGCGAAGGTGCCTCGTCTCCGGCAAGGAAGCCTCAGCCGCTTCTCCTGCACACGGAGAGCGTGCTAGCTGCTGAAACGTGAAGAAAGAAGCTGCAGAACACTGGCACTGAGCGTGCAGCTTTCCAGCGGAGAGAAAAAGCTACTTGAACACTCTGCAAGCCTTTCCACTCCCAAAAACATGCACATGGAAGGAGCTGCTGCAAAAGCGATGCTGTGCTCGCTGCTGCTGCTCCTGAAGCTCTGGCTGCTAAATCTGAGGCTTTCCTTCCAATTTCAAGCTGCAAAGCACTTGCTGAATTGCAGGGAAAGTCCGGGAGGCATTTGCTGTGCTGGCACACTTTCTCCTTCCTAGACAGAGTGGAAAAGCTTTTCCCTGCCGTGTAGGCGACAAGAGACGCATTAGACGGGCATCCGGAGCTGTCCGAAGGTAAGCGCCTGTTGCCGGCCTCTTTCGGCACAAGCCCCCGCTCCGGAGCGCACCGCGGCCGGCCGGAGGCTCTCTGCCGGCGAAGGTGCCTCGTCTCCGGCAAGGAAGCCTCAGCCGCTTCTCCTGCACACGGAGAGCGTGCTAGCTGCTGAAACGTGAAGAAAGAAGCTGCAGAACACTGGCACTGAGCGTGCAGCTTTCCAGCGGAGAGAAAAAGCTACTTGAACACTCTGCAAGCCTTTCCACTCCCAAAAACATGCACATGGAAGGAGCTGCTGCAAAAGCGATGCTGTGCTCGCTGCTGCTCCTCCTGAAGCTCTGGCTGCTAAATCTGAGGCTTTCCTTCCAATTTCAAGCTGCAAAGCACTTGCTGAATTGCAGGGAAAGTCCGGGAGGCATTTGCTGTGCTGGCACACTTTCTCCTTCCTAGACAGAGTGGAAAAGCTTTTCCCTGCCGTGTAGGCGACAAGAGACGCATTAGACGGGCATCCGGAGCTGTCCGAAGGTAAGCGCCTGTTCCCGGCCTCTTTCGGCACAAGCCCCCGCTCCGGAGCGCACCGCGGCCGGCCGGAGGCTCTCTGCCGGCGAAGGTGCCTCGTCTCCGGCAAGGAAGCCTCAGCCGCTTCTCCTGCACACGGAGAGCGTGCTAGCTGCTGAAACGTGAAGAAAGAAGCTGCAGAACACTGGCACTGAGCGTGCAGCTTTCCAGCGGAGAGAAAAAGCTACTTGAACACTCTGCAAGCCTTTCCACTCCCAAAAACATGCACATGGAAGGAGCTGCTGCAAAAGCGATGCTGTGCTCGCTGCTGCTGCTCCTGAAGCTCTGGCTGCTAAATCGGAGGCTTTCCTTCCAATTTCAAGCTGCAAAGCACTTGCTGAATTGCAGGGAAAGTCCGGGAGGCATTTGCTGTGCTGGCACACTTTCTCCTTCCTAGACAGAGTGGAAAAGCTTTTCCCTGCCGTGTAGGCGACAAGAGACGCATTAGACGGGCATCCGGAGCTGTCCGAAGGTAAGCGCCTGTTCCCGGCCTCTTTCGGCACAAGCCCCCGCTCCGGAGCGCACCGCGGCCGGCCGGAGGCTCTCTGCCGGCGAAGGTGCCTCGTCTCCGGCAAGGAAGCCTCAGCCGCTTCTCCTGCACACGGAGAGCGTGCTAGCTGCTGAAACGTGAAGAAAGAAGCTGCAGAACACTGGCACTGAGCGTGCAGCTTTCCAGCGGAGAGAAAAAGCTACTTGAACACTCTGCAAGCCTTTCCACTCCCAAAAACATGCACATGGAAGGAGCTGCTGCAAAAGCGATGCTGTGCTCGCTGCTGCTCCTCCTGAAGCTCTGGCTGCTAAATCGGAGGCTTTCCTTCCAATTTCAAGCTGCAAAGCACTTGCTGAATTGCAGGGAAAGTCCGGGAGGCATTTGCTCTGCTGGCACACTTTCTCCTTCCTAGACAGAGTGGAAAAGCTTTTCCCTGCCGTGTAGGCGACAAGAGACGCATTAGACGGGCATCCGGAGCTGTCCGAAGGTAAGCGCCTGTTCCCGGCCTCTTTCGGCACAAGCCCCCGCTCCGGAGCGCACCGCGGCCGGCCGGAGGCTCTCTGCCGGCGAAGGTGCCTCGTCTCCGGCAAGGAAGCCTCAGCCGCTTCTCCTGCACACGGAGAGCGTGCTAGCTGCTGAAACGTGAAGAAAGAAGCTGCAGAACACTGGCACTGAGCGTGCAGCTTTCCAGCGGAGAGAAAAAGCTACTTGAACACTCTGCAAGCCTTTCCACTCCCAAAAACATGCACATGGAAGGAGCTGCTGCAAAAGCGATGCTGTGCTCGCTGCTGCTCCTCCTGAAGCTCTGGCTGCTAAATCTGAGGCTTTCCTTCCAATTTCAAGCTGCAAAGCACTTGCTGAATTGCAGGGAAAGTCCGGGAGGCATTTGCTCTGCTGGCACACTTTCTCCTTCCTAGACAGAGTGGAAAAGCTTTTCCCTGCCGTGTAGGCGACAAGAGACGCATTAGACGGGCATCCGGAGCTGTCCGAAGGTAAGCGCCTGTTCCCGGCCTCTTTCGGCACAAGCCCCCGCTCCGGAGCGCACCGCGGCCGGCCGGAGGCTCTCTGCCGGCGAAGGTGCCTCGTCTCCGGCAAGGAAGCCTCAGCCGCTTCTCCTGCACACGGAGAGCGTGCTAGCTGCTGAAACGTGAAGAAAGAAGCTGCAGAACACTGGCACTGAGCGTGCAGCTTTCCAGCGGAGAGAAAAAGCTACTTGAACACTCTGCAAGCCTTTCCACTCCCAAAAACATGCACATGGAAGGAGCTGCTGCAAAAGCGATGCTGTGCTCGCTGCTGCTCCTCCTGAAGCTCTGGCTGCTAAATCTGAGGCTTTCCTTCCAATTTCAAGCTGCAAAGCACTTGCTGAATTGCAGGGAAAGTCCGGGAGGCATTTGCTGTGCTGGCACACTTTCTCCTTCCTAGACAGAGTGGAAAAGCTTTTCCCTGCCGTGTAGGCGACAAGAGACGCATTAGACGGGCATCCGGAGCTGTCCGAAGGTAAGCGCCTGTTCCCGGCCTCTTTCGGCACAAGCCCCCGCTCCGGAGCGCACCGCGGCCGGCCGGAGGCTCTCTGCCGGCGAAGGTGCCTCGTCTCCGGCAAGGAAGCCTCAGCCGCTTCTCCTGCACACGGAGAGCGTGCTAGCTGCTGAAACGTGAAGAAAGAAGCTGCAGAACACTGGCACTGAGCGTGCAGCTTTCCAGCGGAGAGAAAAAGCTACTTGAACACTCTGCAAGCCTTTCCACTCCCAAAAACATGCACATGGAAGGAGCTGCTGCAAAAGCGATGCTGTGCTCGCTGCTGCTCCTCCTGAAGCTCTGGCTGCTAAATCTGAGGCTTTCCTTCCAATTTCAAGCTGCAAAGCACTTGCTGAATTGCAGGGAAAGTCCGGGAGGCATTTGCTGTGCTGGCACACTTTCTCCTTCCTAGACAGAGTGGAAAAGCTTTTCCCTGCCGTGTAGGCGACAAGAGACGCATTAGACGGGCATCCGGAGCTGTCCGAAGGTAAGCGCCTGTTCCCGGCCTCTTTCGGCACAAGCCCCCGCTCCGGAGCGCACCGCGGCCGGCCGGAGGCTCTCTGCCGGCGAAGGTGCCTCGTCTCCGGCAAGGAAGCCTCAGCCGCTTCTCCTGCACACGGAGAGCGTGCTAGCTGCTGAAACGTGAAGAAAGAAGCTGCAGAACACTGGCACTGAGCGTGCAGCTTTCCAGCGGAGAGAAAAAGCTACTTGAACACTCTGCAAGCCTTTCCACTCCCAAAAACATGCACATGGAAGGAGCTGCTGCAAAAGCGATGCTGTGCTCGCTGCTGCTCCTCCTGAAGCTCTGGCTGCTAAATCTGAGGCTTTCCTTCCAATTTCAAGCTGCAAAGCACTTGCTGAATTGCAGGGAAAGTCCGGGAGGCATTTGCTCTGCTGGCACACTTTCTCCTTCCTAGACAGAGTGGAAAAGCTTTTCCCTGCCGTGTAGGCGACAAGAGACGCATTAGACGGGCATCCGGAGCTGTCCGAAGGTAAGCGCCTGTTCCCGGCCTCTTTCGGCACAAGCCGCCGCTCCGGAGCGCACCGCGGCCGGCCGGAGGCTCTCTGCCGGCGAAGGTGCCTCGTCTCCGGCAAGGAAGCCTCAGCCGCTTCTCCTGCACACGGAGAGCGTGCTAGCTGCTGAAACGTGAAGAAAGAAGCTGCAGAACACTGGCACTGAGCGTGCAGCTTTCCAGCGGAGAGAAAAAGCTACTTGAACACTCTGCAAGCCTTTCCACTCCCAAAAACATGCACATGGAAGGAGCTGCTGCAAAAGCGATGCTGTGCTCGCTGCTGCTCCTCCTGAAGCTCTGGCTGCTAAATCTGAGGCTTTCCTTCCAATTTCAAGCTGCAAAGCACTTGCTGAATTGCAGGGAAAGTCCGGGAGGCATTTGCTCTGCTGGCACACTTTCTCCTTCCTAGACAGAGTGGAAAAGCTTTTCCCTGCCGTGTAGGCGACAAGAGACGCATTAGACGGGCATCCGGAGCTGTCCGAAGGTAAGCGCCTGTTCCCGGCCTCTTTCGGCACAAGCCCCCGCTCCGGAGCGCACCGCGGCCGGCCGGAGGCTCTCTGCCGGCGAAGGTGCCTCGTCTCCGGCAAGGAAGCCTCAGCCGCTTCTCCTGCACACGGAGAGCGTGCTAGCTGCTGAAACGTGAAGAAAGAAGCTGCAGAACACTGGCACTGAGCGTGCAGCTTTCCAGCGGAGAGAAAAAGCTACTTGAACACTCTGCAAGCCTTTCCACTCCCAAAAACATGCACATGGAAGGAGCTGCTGCAAAAGCGATGCTGTGCTCGCTGCTGCTCCTCCTGAAGCTCTGGCTGCTAAATCTGAGGCTTTCCTTCCAATTTCAAGCTGCAAAGCACTTGCTGAATTGCAGGGAAAGTCCGGGAGGCATTTGCTCTGCTGGCACACTTTCTCCTTCCTAGACAGAGTGGAAAAGCTTTTCCCTGCCGTGTAGGCGACAAGAGACGCATTAGACGGGCATCCGGAGCTGTCCGAAGGTAAGCGCCTGTTCCCGGCCTCTTTCGGCACAAGCCCCCGCTCCGGAGCGCACCGCGGCCGGCCGGAGGCTCTCTGCCGGCGAAGGTGCCTCGTCTCCGGCAAGGAAGCCTCAGCCGCTTCTCCTGCACACGGAGAGCGTGCTAGCTGCTGAAACGTGAAGAAAGAAGCTGCAGAACACTGGCACTGAGCGTGCAGCTTTCCAGCGGAGAGAAAAAGCTACTTGAACACTCTGCAAGCCTTTCCACTCCCAAAAACATGCACATGGAAGGAGCTGCTGCAAAAGCGATGCTGTGCTCGCTGCTGCTCCTCCTGAAGCTCTGGCTGCTAAATCGGAGGCTTTCCTTCCAATTTCAAGCTGCAAAGCACTTGCTGAATTGCAGGGAAAGTCCGGGAGGCATTTGCTGTGCTGGCACACTTTCTCCTTCCTAGACAGAGTGGAAAAGCTTTTCCCTGCCGTGTAGGCGACAAGAGACGCATTAGACGGGCATCCGGAGCTGTCCGAAGGTAAGCGCCTGTTCCCGGCCTCTTTCGGCACAAGCCCCCGCTCCGGAGCGCACCGCGGCCGGCCGGAGGCTCTCTGCCGGCGAAGGTGCCTCGTCTCCGGCAAGGAAGCCTCAGCCGCTTCTCCTGCACACGGAGAGCGTGCTAGCTGCTGAAACGTGAAGAAAGAAGCTGCAGAACACTGGCACTGAGCGTGCAGCTTTCCAGCGGAGAGAAAAAGCTACTTGAACACTCTGCAAGCCTTTCCACTCCCAAAAACATGCACATGGAAGGAGCTGCTGCAAAAGCGATGCTGTGCTCGCTGCTGCTCCTCCTGAAGCTCTGGCTGCTAAATCTGAGGCTTTCCTTCCAATTTCAAGCTGCAAAGCACTTGCTGAATTGCAGGCAAAGTCCGGGAGGCATTTGCTGTGCTGGCACACTTTCTCCTTCCTAGACAGAGTGGAAAAGCTTTTCCCTGCCGTGTAGGCGACAAGAGACGCATTAGACGGGCATCCGGAGCTGTCCGAAGGTAAGCGCCTGTTCCCGGCCTCTTTCGGCACAAGCCCCCGCTCCGGAGCGCACCGCGGCCGGCCGGAGGCTCTCTGCCGGCGAAGGTGCCTCGTCTCCGGCAAGGAAGCCTCAGCCGCTTCTCCTGCACACGGAGAGCGTGCTAGCTGCTGAAACGTGAAGAAAGAAGCTGCAGAACACTGGCACTGAGCGTGCAGCTTTCCAGCGGAGAGAAAAAGCTACTTGAACACTCTGCAAGCCTTTCCACTCCCAAAAACATGCACATGGAAGGAGCTGCTGCAAAAGCGATGCTGTGCTCGCTGCTGCTCCTCCTGAAGCTCTGGCTGCTAAATCTGAGGCTTTCCTTCCAATTTCAAGCTGCAAAGCACTTGCTGAATTGCAGGGAAAGTCCGGGAGGCATTTGCTGTGCTGGCACACTTTCTCCTTCCTAGACAGAGTGGAAAAGCTTTTCCCTGCCGTGTAGGCGACAAGAGACGCATTAGACGGGCATCCGGAGCTGTCCGAAGGTAAGCGCCTGTTCCCGGCCTCTTTCGGCACAAGCCCCCGCTCCGGAGCGCACCGCGGCCGGCCGGAGGCTCTCTGCCGGCGAAGGTGCCTCGTCTCCGGCAAGGAAGCCTCAGCCGCTTCTCCTGCACACGGAGAGCGTGCTAGCTGCTGAAACGTGAAGAAAGAAGCTGCAGAACACTGGCACTGAGCGTGCAGCTTTCCAGCGGAGAGAAAAAGCTACTTGAACACTCTGCAAGCCTTTCCACTCCCAAAAACATGCACATGGAAGGAGCTGCTGCAAAAGCGATGCTGTGCTCGCTGCTGCTCCTCCTGAAGCTCTGGCTGCTAAATCTGAGGCTTTCTTTCCAATTTCAAGCTGCAAAGCACTTGCTGAATTGCAGGGAAAGTCCGGGAGGCATTTGCTGTGCTGGCACACTTTCTCCTTCCTAGACAGAGTGGAAAAGCTTTTCCCTGCCGTGTAGGCGACAAGAGACGCATTAGACGGGCATCCGGAGCTGTCCGAAGGTATGCGCCTGTTCCCGGCCTCTTTCGGCACAAGCCCCCGCTCCGGAGCGCACCGCGGCCGGCCGGAGGCTCTCTGCCGGCGAAGGTGCCTCGTCTCCGGCAAGGAAGCCTCAGCCGCTTCTCCTGCACACGGAGAGCGTGCTAGCTGCTGAAACGTGAAGAAAGAAGCTGCAGAACACTGGCACTGAGCGTGCAGCTTTCCAGCGGAGAGAAAAAGCTACTTGAACACTCTGCAAGCCTTTCCACTCCCAAAAACATGCACATGGAAGGAGCTGCTGCAAAAGCGATGCTGTGCTCGCTGCTGCTGCTCCTGAAGCTCTGGCTGCTAAATCGGAGGCTTTCCTTCCAATTTCAAGCTGCAAAGCACTTGCTGAATTGCAGGGAAAGTCCGGGAGGCATTTGCTGTGCTGGCACACTTTCTCCTTCCTAGACAGAGTGGAAAAGCTTTTCCCTGCCGTGTAGGCGACAAGAGACGCATTAGACGGGCATCCGGAGCTGTCCGAAGGTAAGCGCCTGTTCCCGGCCTCTTTCGGCACAAGCCCCCGCTCCGGAGCGCACCGCGGCCGGCCGGAGGCTCTCTGCCGGCGAAGGTGCCTCGTCTCCGGCAAGGAAGCCTCAGCCGCTTCTCCTGCACACGGAGAGCGTGCTAGCTGCTGAAACGTGAAGAAAGAAGCTGCAGAACACTGGCACTGAGCGTGCAGCTTTCCAGCGGAGAGAAAAAGCTACTTGAACACTCTGCAAGCCTTTCCACTCCCAAAAACATGCACATGGAAGGAGCTGCTGCAAAAGCGATGCTGTGCTCGCTGCTGCTGCTCCTGAAGCTCTGGCTGCTAAATCGGAGGCTTTCCTTCCAATTTCAAGCTGCAAAGCACTTGCTGAATTGCAGGGA
Source organism: Fringilla coelebs (assembly GCF_963513975.1). Lineage (NCBI taxonomy): Eukaryota > Metazoa > Chordata > Aves > Passeriformes > Fringillidae > Fringilla > Fringilla coelebs. The sequence continues at coordinate 28,098 of NW_028167239.1, forward strand.
AAGTCCGGGAGGCATTTGCTGTGCTGGCACACTTTCTCCTTCCTAGACAGAGTGGAAAAGCTTTTCCCTGCCGTGTAGGCGACAAGAGACGCATTAGACGGGCATCCGGAGCTGTCCGAAGGTAAGCGCCTGTTCCCGGCCTCTTTCGGCACAAGCCCCCGCTCCGGAGCGCACCGCGGCCGGCCGGAGGCTCTCTGCCGGCGAAGGTGCCTCGTCTCCGGCAAGGAAGCCTCAGCCGCTTCTCCTGCACACGGAGAGCGTGCTAGCTGCTGAAACGTGAAGAAAGAAGCTGCAGAACACTGGCACTGAGCGTGCAGCTTTCCAGCGGAGAGAAAAAGCTACTTGAACACTCTGCAAGCCTTTCCACTCCCAAAAACATGCACATGGAAGGAGCTGCTGCAAAAGCGATGCTGTGCTCGCTGCTGCTCCTCCTGAAGCTCTGGCTGCTAAATCTGAGGCTTTCTTTCCAATTTCAAGCTGCAAAGCACTTGCTGAATTGCAGGGAAAGTCCGGGAGGCATTTGCTGTGCTGGCACACTTTCTCCTTCCTAGACAGAGTGGAAAAGCTTTTCCCTGCCGTGTAGGCGACAAGAGACGCATTAGACGGGCATCCGGAGCTGTCCGAAGGTAAGCGCCTGTTCCCGGCCTCTTTCGGCACAAGCCCCCGCTCCGGAGCGCACCGCGGCCGGCCGGAGGCTCTCTGCCGGCGAAGGTGCCTCGTCTCCGGCAAGGAAGCCTCAGCCGCTTCTCCTGCACACGGAGAGCGTGCTAGCTGCTGAAACGTGAAGAAAGAAGCTGCAGAACACTGGCACTGAGCGTGCAGCTTTCCAGCGGAGAGAAAAAGCTACTTGAACACTCTGCAAGCCTTTCCACTCCCAAAAACATGCACATGGAAGGAGCTGCTGCAAAAGCGATGCTGTGCTCGCTGCTGCTCCTCCTGAAGCTCTGGCTGCTAAATCGGAGGCTTTCCTTCCAATTTCAAGCTGCAAAGCACTTGCTGAATTGCAGGGAAAGTCCGGGAGGCATTTGCTGTGCTGGCACACTTTCTCCTTCCTAGACAGAGTGGAAAAGCTTTTCCCTGCCGTGTAGGCGACAAGAGACGCATTAGACGGGCATCCGGAGCTGTCCGAAGGTAAGCGCCTGTTCCCGGCCTCTTTCGGCACAAGCCCCCGCTCCGGAGCGCACCGCGGCCGGCCGGAGGCTCTCTGCCGGCGAAGGTGCCTCGTCTCCGGCAAGGAAGCCTCAGCCGCTTCTCCTGCACACGGAGAGCGTGCTAGCTGCTGAAACGTGAAGAAAGAAGCTGCAGAACACTGGCACTGAGCGTGCAGCTTTCCAGCGGAGAGAAAAAGCTACTTGAACACTCTGCAAGCCTTTCCACTCCCAAAAACATGCACATGGAAGGAGCTGCTGCAAAAGCGATGCTGTGCTCGCTGCTGCTCCTCCTGAAGCTCTGGCTGCTAAATCTGAGGCTTTCCTTCCAATTTCAAGCTGCAAAGCACTTGCTGAATTGCAGGGAAAGTCCGGGAGGCATTTGCTGTGCTGGCACACTTTCTCCTTCCTAGACAGAGTGGAAAAGCTTTTCCCTGCCGTGTAGGCGACAAGAGACGCATTAGACGGGCATCCGGAGCTGTCCGAAGGTAAGCGCCTGTTCCCGGCCTCTTTCGGCACAAGCCCCCGCTCCGGAGCGCACCGCGGCCGGCCGGAGGCTCTCTGCCGGCGAAGGTGCCTCGTCTCCGGCAAGGAAGCCTCAGCCGCTTCTCCTGCACACGGAGAGCGTGCTAGCTGCTGAAACGTGAAGAAAGAAGCTGCAGAACACTGGCACTGAGCGTGCAGCTTTCCAGCGGAGAGAAAAAGCTACTTGAACACTCTGCAAGCCTTTCCACTCCCAAAAACATGCACATGGAAGGAGCTGCTGCAAAAGCGATGCTGTGCTCGCTGCTGCTCCTCCTGAAGCTCTGGCTGCTAAATCTGAGGCTTTCCTTCCAATTTCAAGCTGCAAAGCACTTGCTGAATTGCAGGGAAAGTCCGGGAGGCATTTGCTGTGCTGGCACACTTTCTCCTTCCTAGACAGAGTGGAAAAGCTTTTTCCTGCCGTGTAGGCGACAAGAGACGCATTAGACGGGCATCCGGAGCTGTCCGAAGGTAAGCGCCTGTTCCCGGCCTCTTTCGGCACAAGCCCCCGCTCCGGAGCGCACCGCGGCCGGCAGGATGCTCTCTGCCGGCGAAGGTGCCTCGTCTCCGGCAAGGAAGCCTCAGCCGCTTCTCCTGCACACGGAGAGCGTGCTAGCTGCTGAAACGTGAAGAAAGAAGCTGCAGAACACTGGCACTGAGCGTGCAGCTTTCCAGCGGAGAGAAAAAGCTACTTGAACACTCTGCAAGCCTTTCCACTCCCAAAAACATGCACATGGAAGGAGCTGCTGCAAAAGCGATGCTGTGCTCGCTGCTGCTCCTCCTGAAGCTCTGGCTGCTAAATCTGAGGCTTTCCTTCCAATTTCAAGCTGCAAAGCACTTGCTGAATTGCAGGGAAAGTCCGGGAGGCATTTGCTGTGCTGGCACACTTTCTCCTTCCTAGACAGAGTGGAAAAGCTTTTCCCTGCCGTGTAGGCGACAAGAGACGCATTAGACGGGCATCCGGAGCTGTCCGAAGGTAAGCGCCTGTTCCCGGCCTCTTTCGGCACAAGCCCCCGCTCCGGAGCGCACCGCGGCCGGCCGGAGGCTCTCTGCCGGCGAAGGTGCCTCGTCTCCGGCAAGGAAGCCTCAGCCGCTTCTCCTGCACACGGAGAGCGTGCTAGCTGCTGAAACGTGAAGAAAGAAGCTGCAGAACACTGGCACTGAGCGTGCAGCTTTCCAGCGGAGAGAAAAAGCTACTTGAACACTCTGCAAGCCTTTCCACTCCCAAAAACATGCACATGGAAGGAGCTGCTGCAAAAGCGATGCTGTGCTCGCTGCTGCTCCTCCTGAAGCTCTGGCTGCTAAATCTGAGGCTTTCCTTCCAATTTCAAGCTGCAAAGCACTTGCTGAATTGCAGGGAAAGTCCGGGAGGCATTTGCTGTGCTGGCACACTTTCTCCTTCCTAGACAGAGTGGAAAAGCTTTTCCCTGCCGTGTAGGCGACAAGAGACGCATTAGACGGGCATCCGGAGCTGTCCGAAGGTAAGCGCCTGTTCCCGGCCTCTTTCGGCACAAGCCCCCGCTCCGGAGCGCACCGCGGCCGGCAGGATGCTCTCTGCCGGCGAAGGTGCCTCGTCTCCGGCAAGGAAGCCTCAGCCGCTTCTCCTGCACACGGAGAGCGTGCTAGCTGCTGAAACGTGAAGAAAGAAGCTGCAGAACACTGGCACTGAGCGTGCAGCTTTCCAGCGGAGAGAAAAAGCTACTTGAACACTCTGCAAGCCTTTCCACTCCCAAAAACATGCACATGGAAGGAGCTGCTGCAAAAGCGATGCTGTGCTCGCTGCTGCTCCTCCTGAAGCTCTGGCTGCTAAATCTGAGGCTTTCCTTCCAATTTCAAGCTGCAAAGCACTTGCTGAATTGCAGGGAAAGTCCGGGAGGCATTTGCTGTGCTGGCACACTTTCTCCTTCCTAGACAGAGTGGAAAAGCTTTTCCCTGCCGTGTAGGCGACAAGAGACGCATTAGACGGGCATCCGGAGCTGTCCGAAGGTAAGCGCCTGTTCCCGGCCTCTTTCGGCACAAGCCCCCGCTCCGGAGCGCACCGCGGCCGGCCGGAGGCTCTCTGCCGGCGAAGGTGCCTCGTCTCCGGCAAGGAAGCCTCAGCCGCTTCTCCTGCACACGGAGAGCGTGCTAGCTGCTGAAACGTGAAGAAAGAAGCTGCAGAACACTGGCACTGAGCGTGCAGCTTTCCAGCGGAGAGAAAAAGCTACTTGAACACTCTGCAAGCCTTTCCACTCCCAAAAACATGCACATGGAAGGAGCTGCTGCAAAAGCGATGCTGTGCTCGCTGCTGCTCCTCCTGAAGCTCTGGCTGCTAAATCTGAGGCTTTCCTTCCAATTTCAAGCTGCAAAGCACTTGCTGAATTGCAGGGAAAGTCCGGGAGGCATTTGCTGTGCTGGCACACTTTCTCCTTCCTAGACAGAGTGGAAAAGCTTTTCCCTGCCGTGTAGGCGACAAGAGACGCATTAGACGGGCATCCGGAGCTGTCCGAAGGTAAGCGCCTGTTCCCGGCCTCTTTCGGCACAAGCCCCCGCTCCGGAGCGCACCGCGGCCGGCAGGATGCTCTCTGCCGGCGAAGGTGCCTCGTCTCCGGCAAGGAAGCCTCAGCCGCTTCTCCTGCACACGGAGAGCGTGCTAGCTGCTGAAACGTGAAGAAAGAAGCTGCAGAACACTGGCACTGAGCGTGCAGCTTTCCAGCGGAGAGAAAAAGCTACTTGAACACTCTGCAAGCCTTTCCACTCCCAAAAACATGCACATGGAAGGAGCTGCTGCAAAAGCGATGCTGTGCTCGCTGCTGCTCCTCCTGAAGCTCTGGCTGCTAAATCTGAGGCTTTCCTTCCAATTTCAAGCTGCAAAGCACTTGCTGAATTGCAGGGAAAGTCCGGGAGGCATTTGCTGTGCTGGCACACTTTCTCCTTCCTAGACAGAGTGGAAAAGCTTTTCCCTGCCGTGTAGGCGACAAGAGACGCATTAGACGGGCATCCGGAGCTGTCCGAAGGTAAGCGCCTGTTCCCGGCCTCTTTCGGCACAAGCCCCCGCTCCGGAGCGCACCGCGGCCGGCCGGAGGCTCTCTGCCGGCGAAGGTGCCTCGTCTCCGGCAAGGAAGCCTCAGCCGCTTCTCCTGCACACGGAGAGCGTGCTAGCTGCTGAAACGTGAAGAAAGAAGCTGCAGAACACTGGCACTGAGCGTGCAGCTTTCCAGCGGAGAGAAAAAGCTACTTGAACACTCTGCAAGCCTTTCCACTCCCAAAAACATGCACATGGAAGGAGCTGCTGCAAAAGCGATGCTGTGCTCGCTGCTGCTCCTCCTGAAGCTCTGGCTGCTAAATCTGAGGCTTTCTTTCCAATTTCAAGCTGCAAAGCACTTGCTGAATTGCAGGGAAAGTCCGGGAGGCATTTGCTGTGCTGGCACACTTTCTCCTTCCTAGACAGAGTGGAAAAGCTTTTCCCTGCCGTGTAGGCGACAAGAGACGCATTAGACGGGCATCCGGAGCTGTCCGAAGGTAAGCGCCTGTTCCCGGCCTCTTTCGGCACAAGCCCCCGCTCCGGAGCGCACCGCGGCCGGCCGGAGGCTCTCTGCCGGCGAAGGTGCCTCGTCTCCGGCAAGGAAGCCTCAGCCGCTTCTCCTGCACACGGAGAGCGTGCTAGCTGCTGAAACGTGAAGAAAGAAGCTGCAGAACACTGGCACTGAGCGTGCAGCTTTCCAGCGGAGAGAAAAAGCTACTTGAACACTCTGCAAGCCTTTCCACTCCCAAAAACATGCACATGGAAGGAGCTGCTGCAAAAGCGATGCTGTGCTCGCTGCTGCTCCTCCTGAAGCTCTGGCTGCTAAATCTGAGGCTTTCCTTCCAATTTCAAGCTGCAAAGCACTTGCTGAATTGCAGGGAAAGTCCGGGAGGCATTTGCTGTGCTGGCACACTTTCTCCTTCCTAGACAGAGTGGAAAAGCTTTTCCCTGCCGTGTAGGCGACAAGAGACGCATTAGACGGGCATCCGGAGCTGTCCGAAGGTAAGCGCCTGTTCCCGGCCTCTTTCGGCACAAGCCCCCGCTCCGGAGCGCACCGCGGCCGGCCGGAGGCTCTCTGCCGGCGAAGGTGCCTCGTCTCCGGCAAGGAAGCCTCAGCCGCTTCTCCTGCACACGGAGAGCGTGCTAGCTGCTGAAACGTGAAGAAAGAAGCTGCAGAACACTGGCACTGAGCGTGCAGCTTTCCAGCGGAGAGAAAAAGCTACTTGAACACTCTGCAAGCCTTTCCACTCCCAAAAACATGCACATGGAAGGAGCTGCTGCAAAAGCGATGCTGTGCTCGCTGCTGCTCCTCCTGAAGCTCTGGCTGCTAAATCTGAGGCTTTCCTTCCAATTTCAAGCTGCAAAGCACTTGCTGAATTGCAGGGAAAGTCCGGGAGGCATTTGCTCTGCTGGCACACTTTCTCCTTCCTAGACAGAGTGGAAAAGCTTTTCCCTGCCGTGTAGGCGACAAGAGACGCATTAGACGGGCATCCGGAGCTGTCCGAAGGTAAGCGCCTGTTCCCGGCCTCTTTCGGCACAAGCCCCCGCTCCGGAGCGCACCGCGGCCGGCCGGAGGCTCTCTGCCGGCGAAGGTGCCTCGTCTCCGGCAAGGAAGCCTCAGCCGCTTCTCCTGCACACGGAGAGCGTGCTAGCTGCTGAAACGTGAAGAAAGAAGCTGCAGAACACTGGCACTGAGCGTGCAGCTTTCCAGCGGAGAGAAAAAGCTACTTGAACACTCTGCAAGCCTTTCCACTCCCAAAAACATGCACATGGAAGGAGCTGCTGCAAAAGCGATGCTGTGCTCGCTGCTGCTCCTCCTGAAGCTCTGGCTGCTAAATCTGAGGCTTTCCTTCCAATTTCAAGCTGCAAAGCACTTGCTGAATTGCAGGGAAAGTCCGGGAGGCATTTGCTGTGCTGGCACACTTTCTCCTTCCTAGACAGAGTGGAAAAGCTTTTCCCTGCCGTGTAGGCGACAAGAGACGCATTAGACGGGCATCCGGAGCTGTCCGAAGGTAAGCGCCTGTTCCCGGCCTCTTTCGGCACAAGCCCCCGCTCCGGAGCGCACCGCGGCCGGCAGGATGCTCTCTGCCGGCGAAGGTGCCTCGTCTCCGGCAAGGAAGCCTCAGCCGCTTCTCCTGCACACGGAGAGCGTGCTAGCTGCTGAAACGTGAAGAAAGAAGCTGCAGAACACTGGCACTGAGCGTGCAGCTTTCCAGCGGAGAGAAAAAGCTACTTGAACACTCTGCAAGCCTTTCCACTCCCAAAAACATGCACATGGAAGGAGCTGCTGCAAAAGCGATGCTGTGCTCGCTGCTGCTCCTCCTGAAGCTCTGGCTGCTAAATCTGAGGCTTTCCTTCCAATTTCAAGCTGCAAAGCACTTGCTGAATTGCAGGGAAAGTCCGGGAGGCATTTGCTGTGCTGGCACACTTTCTCCTTCCTAGACAGAGTGGAAAAGCTTTTCCCTGCCGTGTAGGCGACAAGAGACGCATTAGACGGGCATCCGGAGCTGTCCGAAGGTAAGCGCCTGTTCCCGGCCTCTTTCGGCACAAGCCCCCGCTCCGGAGCGCACCGCGGCCGGCCGGAGGCTCTCTGCCGGCGAAGGTGCCTCGTCTCCGGCAAGGAAGCCTCAGCCGCTTCTCCTGCACACGGAGAGCGTGCTAGCTGCTGAAACGTGAAGAAAGAAGCTGCAGAACACTGGCACTGAGCGTGCAGCTTTCCAGCGGAGAGAAAAAGCTACTTGAACACTCTGCAAGCCTTTCCACTCCCAAAAACATGCACATGGAAGGAGCTGCTGCAAAAGCGATGCTGTGCTCGCTGCTGCTCCTCCTGAAGCTCTGGCTGCTAAATCTGAGGCTTTCTTTCCAATTTCAAGCTGCAAAGCACTTGCTGAATTGCAGGGAAAGTCCGGGAGGCATTTGCTGTGCTGGCACACTTTCTCCTTCCTAGACAGAGTGGAAAAGCTTTTCCCTGCCGTGTAGGCGACAAGAGACGCATTAGACGGGCATCCGGAGCTGTCCGAAGGTAAGCGCCTGTTCCCGGCCTCTTTCGGCACAAGCCCCCGCTCCGGAGCGCACCGCGGCCGGCCGGAGGCTCTCTGCCGGCGAAGGTGCCTCGTCTCCGGCAAGGAAGCCTCAGCCGCTTCTCCTGCACACGGAGAGCGTGCTAGCTGCTGAAACGTGAAGAAAGAAGCTGCAGAACACTGGCACTGAGCGTGCAGCTTTCCAGCGGAGAGAAAAAGCTACTTGAACACTCTGCAAGCCTTTCCACTCCCAAAAACATGCACATGGAAGGAGCTGCTGCAAAAGCGATGCTGTGCTCGCTGCTGCTCCTCCTGAAGCTCTGGCTGCTAAATCTGAGGCTTTCCTTCCAATTTCAAGCTGCAAAGCACTTGCTGAATTGCAGGGAAAGTCCGGGAGGCATTTGCTGTGCTGGCACACTTTCTCCTTCCTAGACAGAGTGGAAAAGCTTTTCCCTGCCGTGTAGGCGACAAGAGACGCATTAGACGGGCATCCGGAGCTGTCCGAAGGTAAGCGCCTGTTGCCGGCCTCTTTCGGCACAAGCCCCCGCTCCGGAGCGCACCGCGGCCGGCCGGAGGCTCTCTGCCGGCGAAGGTGCCTCGTCTCCGGCAAGGAAGCCTCAGCCGCTTCTCCTGCACACGGAGAGCGTGCTAGCTGCTGAAACGTGAAGAAAGAAGCTGCAGAACACTGGCACTGAGCGTGCAGCTTTCCAGCGGAGAGAAAAAGCTACTTGAACACTCTGCAAGCCTTTCCACTCCCAAAAACATGCACATGGAAGGAGCTGCTGCAAAAGCGATGCTGTGCTCGCTGCTGCTCCTCCTGAAGCTCTGGCTGCTAAATCTGAGGCTTTCCTTCCAATTTCAAGCTGCAAAGCACTTGCTGAATTGCAGGGAAAGTCCGGGAGGCATTTGCTCTGCTGGCACACTTTCTCCTTCCTAGACAGAGTGGAAAAGCTTTTTCCTGCCGTGTAGGCGACAAGAGACGCATTAGACGGGCATCCGGAGCTGTCCGAAGGTAAGCGCCTGTTCCCGGCCTCTTTCGGCACAAGCCCCCGCTCCGGAGCGCACCGCGGCCGGCCGGAGGCTCTCTGCCGGCGAAGGTGCCGCTTCTCCGGCAAGGAAGCCTCAGCCGCTTCTCCTGCACACGGAGAGCGTGCTAGCTGCTGAAACGTGAAGAAAGAAGCTGCAGAACACTGGCACTGAGCGTGCAGCTTTCCAGCGGAGAGAAAAAGCTACTTGAACACTCTGCAAGCCTTTCCACTCCCAAAAACATGCACATGGAAGGAGCTGCTGCAAAAGCGATGCTGTGCTCGCTGCTGCTCCTCCTGAAGCTCTGGCTGCTAAATCTGAGGCTTTCCTTCCAATTTCAAGCTGCAAAGCACTTGCTGAATTGCAGGGAAAGTCCGGGAGGCATTTGCTCTGCTGGCACACTTTCTCCTTCCTAGACAGAGTGGAAAAGCTTTTTCCTGCCGTGTAGGCGACAAGAGACGCATTAGACGGGCATCCGGAGCTGTCCGAAGGTAAGCGCCTGTTCCCGGCCTCTTTCGGCACAAGCCCCCGCTCCGGAGCGCACCGCGGCCGGCCGGAGGCTCTCTGCCGGCGAAGGTGCCTCGTCTCCGGCAAGGAAGCCTCAGCCGCTTCTCCTGCACACGGAGAGCGTGCTAGCTGCTGAAACGTGAAGAAAGAAGCTGCAGAACACTGGCACTGAGCGTGCAGCTTTCCAGCGGAGAGAAAAAGCTACTTGAACACTCTGCAAGCCTTTCCACTCCCAAAAACATGCACATGGAAGGAGCTGCTGCAAAAGCGATGCTGTGCTCGCTGCTGCTCCTCCTGAAGCTCTGGCTGCTAAATCTGAGGCTTTCCTTCCAATTTCAAGCTGCAAAGCACTTGCTGAATTGCAGGGAAAGTCCGGGAGGCATTTGCTGTGCTGGCACACTTTCTCCTTCCTAGACAGAGTGGAAAAGCTTTTCCCTGCCGTGTAGGCGACAAGAGACGCATTAGACGGGCATCCGGAGCTGTCCGAAGGTAAGCGCCTGTTCCCGGCCTCTTTCGGCACAAGCCCCCGCTCCGGAGCGCACCGCGGCCGGCAGGATGCTCTCTGCCGGCGAAGGTGCCTCGTCTCCGGCAAGGAAGCCTCAGCCGCTTCTCCTGCACACGGAGAGCGTGCTAGCTGCTGAAACGTGAAGAAAGAAGCTGCAGAACACTGGCACTGAGCGTGCAGCTTTCCAGCGGAGAGAAAAAGCTACTTGAACACTCTGCAAGCCTTTCCACTCCCAAAAACATGCACATGGAAGGAGCTGCTGCAAAAGCGATGCTGTGCTCGCTGCTGCTCCTCCTGAAGCTCTGGCTGCTAAATCTGAGGCTTTCCTTCCAATTTCAAGCTGCAAAGCACTTGCTGAATTGCAGGGAAAGTCCGGGAGGCATTTGCTGTGCTGGCACACTTTCTCCTTCCTAGACAGAGTGGAAAAGCTTTTCCCTGCCGTGTAGGCGACAAGAGACGCATTAGACGGGCATCCGGAGCTGTCCGAAGGTAAGCGCCTGTTCCCGGCCTCTTTCGGCACAAGCCCCCGCTCCGGAGCGCACCGCGGCCGGCCGGAGGCTCTCTGCCGGCGAAGGTGCCTCGTCTCCGGCAAGGAAGCCTCAGCCGCTTCTCCTGCACACGGAGAGCGTGCTAGCTGCTGAAACGTGAAGAAAGAAGCTGCAGAACACTGGCACTGAGCGTGCAGCTTTCCAGCGGAGAGAAAAAGCTACTTGAACACTCTGCAAGCCTTTCCACTCCCAAAAACATGCACATGGAAGGAGCTGCTGCAAAAGCGATGCTGTGCTCGCTGCTGCTCCTCCTGAAGCTCTGGCTGCTAAATCGGAGGCTTTCCTTCCAATTTCAAGCTGCAAAGCACTTGCTGAATTGCAGGGAAAGTCCGGGAGGCATTTGCTGTGCTGGCACACTTTCTCCTTCCTAGACAGAGTGGAAAAGCTTTTCCCTGCCGTGTAGGCGACAAGAGACGCATTAGACGGGCATCCGGAGCTGTCCGAAGGTAAGCGCCTGTTCCCGGCCTCTTTCGGCACAAGCCCCCGCTCCGGAGCGCACCGCGGCCGGCCGGAGGCTCTCTGCCGGCGAAGGTGCCTCGTCTCCGGCAAGGAAGCCTCAGCCGCTTCTCCTGCACACGGAGAGCGTGCTAGCTGCTGAAACGTGAAGAAAGAAGCTGCAGAACACTGGCACTGAGCGTGCAGCTTTCCAGCGGAGAGAAAAAGCTACTTGAACACTCTGCAAGCCTTTCCACTCCCAAAAACATGCACATGGAAGGAGCTGCTGCAAAAGCGATGCTGTGCTCGCTGCTGCTCCTCCTGAAGCTCTGGCTGCTAAATCTGAGGCTTTCCTTCCAATTTCAAGCTGCAAAGCACTTGCTGAATTGCAGGGAAAGTCCGGGAGGCATTTGCTGTGCTGGCACACTTTCTCCTTCCTAGACAGAGTGGAAAAGCTTTTCCCTGCCGTGTAGGCGACAAGAGACGCATTAGACGGGCATCCGGAGCTGTCCGAAGGTAAGCGCCTGTTCCCGGCCTCTTTCGGCACAAGCCCCCGCTCCGGAGCGCACCGCGGCCGGCCGGAGGCTCTCTGCCGGCGAAGGTGCCTCGTCTCCGGCAAGGAAGCCTCAGCCGCTTCTCCTGCACACGGAGAGCGTGCTAGCTGCTGAAACGTGAAGAAAGAAGCTGCAGAACACTGGCACTGAGCGTGCAGCTTTCCAGCGGAGAGAAAAAGCTACTTGAACACTCTGCAAGCCTTTCCACTCCCAAAAACATGCACATGGAAGGAGCTGCTGCAAAAGCGATGCTGTGCTCGCTGCTGCTCCTCCTGAAGCTCTGGCTGCTAAATCTGAGGCTTTCTTTCCAATTTCAAGCTGCAAAGCACTTGCTGAATTGCAGGGAAAGTCCGGGAGGCATTTGCTGTGCTGGCACACTTTCTCCTTCCTAGACAGAGTGGAAAAGTTTTCCCTGCCGTGTAGGCGACAAGAGACGCATTAGACGGGCATCCGGAGCTGTCCGAAGGTAAGCGCCTGTTCCCGGCCTCTTTCGGCACAAGCCCCCGCTCCGGAGCGCACCGCGGCCGGCCGGAGGCTCTCTGCCGGCGAAGGTGCCTCGTCTCCGGCAAGGAAGCCTCAGCCGCTTCTCCTGCACACGGAGAGCGTGCTAGCTGCTGAAACGTGAAGAAAGAAGCTGCAGAACACTGGCACTGAGCGTGCAGCTTTCCAGCGGAGAGAAAAAGCTACTTGAACACTCTGCAAGCCTTTCCACTCCCAAAAACATGCACATGGAAGGAGCTGCTGCAAAAGCGATGCTGTGCTCGCTGCTGCTCCTCCTGAAGCTCTGGCTGCTAAATCGGAGGCTTTCCTTCCAATTTCAAGCTGCAAAGCACTTGCTGAATTGCAGGGAAAGTCCGGGAGGCATTTGCTGTGCTGGCACACTTTCTCCTTCCTAGACAGAGTGGAAAAGCTTTTCCCTGCCGTGTAGGCGACAAGAGACGCATTAGACGGGCATCCGGAGCTGTCCAAAGGTAAGCGCCTGTTCCCGGCCTCTTTCGGCACAAGCCCCCGCTCCGGAGCGCACCGCGGCCGGCCGGAGGCTCTCTGCCGGCGAAGGTGCCTCGTCTCCGGCAAGGAAGCCTCAGCCGCTTCTCCTGCACACGGAGAGCGTGCTAGCTGCTGAAACGTGAAGAAAGAAGCTGCAGAACACTGGCACTGAGCGTGCAGCTTTCCAGCGGAGAGAAAAAGCTACTTGAACACTCTGCAAGCCTTTCCACTCCCAAAAACATGCACATGGAAGGAGCTGCTGCAAAAGCGATGCTGTGCTCGCTGCTGCTCCTCCTGAAGCTCTGGCTGCTAAATCTGAGGCTTTCCTTCCAATTTCAAGCTGCAAAGCACTTGCTGAATTGCAGGGAAAGTCCGGGAGGCATTTGCTGTGCTGGCACACTTTCTCCTTCCTAGACAGAGTGGAAAAGCTTTTCCCTGCCGTGTAGGCGACAAGAGACGCATTAGACGGGCATCCGGAGCTGTCCGAAGGTAAGCGCCTGTTCCCGGCCTCTTTCGGCACAAGCCCCCGCTCCGGAGCGCACCGCGGCCGGCCGGAGGCTCTCTGCCGGCGAAGGTGCCTCGTCTCCGGCAAGGAAGCCTCAGCCGCTTCTCCTGCACACGGAGAGCGTGCTAGCTGCTGAAACGTGAAGAAAGAAGCTGCAGAACACTGGCACTGAGCGTGCAGCTTTCCAGCGGAGAGAAAAAGCTACTTGAACACTCTGCAAGCCTTTCCACTCCCAAAAACATGCACATGGAAGGAGCTGCTGCAAAAGCGATGCTGTGCTCGCTGCTGCTCCTCCTGAAGCTCTGGCTGCTAAATCTGAGGCTTTCCTTCCAATTTCAAGCTGCAAAGCACTTGCTGAATTGCAGGGAAAGTCCGGGAGGCATTTGCTGTGCTGGCACACTTTCTCCTTCCTAGACAGAGTGGAAAAGCTTTTTCCTGCCGTGTAGGCGACAAGAGACGCATTAGACGGGCATCCGGAGCTGTCCGAAGGTAAGCGCCTGTTCCCGGCCTCTTTCGGCACAAGCCCCCGCTCCGGAGCGCACCGCGGCCGGCAGGATGCTCTCTGCCGGCGAAGGTGCCTCGTCTCCGGCAAGGAAGCCTCAGCCGCTTCTCCTGCACACGGAGAGCGTGCTAGCTGCTGAAACGTGAAGAAAGAAGCTGCAGAACACTGGCACTGAGCGTGCAGCTTTCCAGCGGAGAGAAAAAGCTACTTGAACACTCTGCAAGCCTTTCCACTCCCAAAAACATGCACATGGAAGGAGCTGCTGCAAAAGCGATGCTGTGCTCGCTGCTGCTCCTCCTGAAGCTCTGGCTGCTAAATCTGAGGCTTTCCTTCCAATTTCAAGCTGCAAAGCACTTGCTGAATTGCAGGGAAAGTCCGGGAGGCATTTGCTCTGCTGGCACACTTTCTCCTTCCTAGACAGAGTGGAAAAGCTTTTCCCTGCCGTGTAGGCGACAAGAGACGCATTAGACGGGCATCCGGAGCTGTCCGAAGGTAAGCGCCTGTTCCCGGCCTCTTTCGGCACAAGCCCCCGCTCCGGAGCGCACCGCGGCCGGCCGGAGGCTCTCTGCCGGCGAAGGTGCCTCGTCTCCGGCAAGGAAGCCTCAGCCGCTTCTCCTGCACACGGAGAGCGTGCTAGCTGCTGAAACGTGAAGAAAGAAGCTGCAGAACACTGGCACTGAGCGTGCAGCTTTCCAGCGGAGAGAAAAAGCTACTTGAACACTCTGCAAGCCTTTCCACTCCCAAAAACATGCACATGGAAGGAGCTGCTGCAAAAGCGATGCTGTGCTCGCTGCTGCTCCTCCTGAAGCTCTGGCTGCTAAATCTGAGGCTTTCCTTCCAATTTCAAGCTGCAAAGCACTTGCTGAATTGCAGGGAAAGTCCGGGAGGCATTTGCTGTGCTGGCACACTTTCTCCTTCCTAGACAGAGTGGAAAAGCTTTTCCCTGCCGTGTAGGCGACAAGAGACGCATTAGACGGGCATCCGGAGCTGTCCGAAGGTAAGCGCCTGTTCCCGGCCTCTTTCGGCACAAGCCCCCGCTCCGGAGCGCACCGCGGCCGGCCGGAGGCTCTCTGCCGGCGAAGGTGCCTCGTCTCCGGCAAGGAAGCCTCAGCCGCTTCTCCTGCACACGGAGAGCGTGCTAGCTGCTGAAACGTGAAGAAAGAAGCTGCAGAACACTGGCACTGAGCGTGCAGCTTTCCAGCGGAGAGAAAAAGCTACTTGAACACTCTGCAAGCCTTTCCACTCCCAAAAACATGCACATGGAAGGAGCTGCTGCAAAAGCGATGCTGTGCTCGCTGCTGCTCCTCCTGAAGCTCTGGCTGCTAAATCGGAGGCTTTCCTTCCAATTTCAAGCTGCAAAGCACTTGCTGAATTGCAGGGAAAGTCCGGGAGGCATTTGCTGTGCTGGCACACTTTCTCCTTCCTAGACAGAGTGGAAAAGCTTTTCCCTGCCGTGTAGGCGACAAGAGACGCATTAGACGGGCATCCGGAGCTGTCCAAAGGTAAGCGCCTGTTCCCGGCCTCTTTCGGCACAAGCCCCCGCTCCGGAGCGCACCGCGGCCGGCCGGAGGCTCTCTGCCGGCGAAGGTGCCTCGTCTCCGGCAAGGAAGCCTCAGCCGCTTCTCCTGCACACGGAGAGCGTGCTAGCTGCTGAAACGTGAAGAAAGAAGCTGCAGAACACTGGCACTGAGCGTGCAGCTTTCCAGCGGAGAGAAAAAGCTACTTGAACACTCTGCAAGCCTTTCCACTCCCAAAAACATGCACATGGAAGGAGCTGCTGCAAAAGCGATGCTGTGCTCGCTGCTGCTCCTCCTGAAGCTCTGGCTGCTAAATCTGAGGCTTTCCTTCCAATTTCAAGCTGCAAAGCACTTGCTGAATTGCAGGGAAAGTCCGGGAGGCATTTGCTCTGCTGGCACACTTTCTCCTTCCTAGACAGAGTGGAAAAGCTTTTTCCTGCCGTGTAGGCGACAAGAGACGCATTAGACGGGCATCCGGAGCTGTCCGAAGGTAAGCGCCTGTTCCCGGCCTCTTTCGGCACAAGCCCCCGCTCCGGAGCGCACCGCGGCCGGCCGGAGGCTCTCTGCCGGCGAAGGTGCCGCTTCTCCGGCAAGGAAGCCTCAGCCGCTTCTCCTGCACACGGAGAGCGTGCTAGCTGCTGAAACGTGAAGAAAGAAGCTGCAGAACACTGGCACTGAGCGTGCAGCTTTCCAGCGGAGAGAAAAAGCTACTTGAACACTCTGCAAGCCTTTCCACTCCCAAAAACATGCACATGGAAGGAGCTGCTGCAAAAGCGATGCTGTGCTCGCTGCTGCTCCTCCTGAAGCTCTGGCTGCTAAATCTGAGGCTTTCCTTCCAATTTCAAGCTGCAAAGCACTTGCTGAATTGCAGGGAAAGTCCGGGAGGCATTTGCTCTGCTGGCACACTTTCTCCTTCCTAGACAGAGTGGAAAAGCTTTTTCCTGCCGTGTAGGCGACAAGAGACGCATTAGACGGGCATCCGGAGCTGTCCGAAGGTAAGCGCCTGTTCCCGGCCTCTTTCGGCACAAGCCCCCGCTCCGGAGCGCACCGCGGCCGGCCGGAGGCTCTCTGCCGGCGAAGGTGCCTCGTCTCCGGCAAGGAAGCCTCAGCCGCTTCTCCTGCACACGGAGAGCGTGCTAGCTGCTGAAACGTGAAGAAAGAAGCTGCAGAACACTGGCACTGAGCGTGCAGCTTTCCAGCGGAGAGAAAAAGCTACTTGAACACTCTGCAAGCCTTTCCACTCCCAAAAACATGCACATGGAAGGAGCTGCTGCAAAAGCGATGCTGTGCTCGCTGCTGCTCCTCCTGAAGCTCTGGCTGCTAAATCTGAGGCTTTCCTTCCAATTTCAAGCTGCAAAGCACTTGCTGAATTGCAGGGAAAGTCCGGGAGGCATTTGCTGTGCTGGCACACTTTCTCCTTCCTAGACAGAGTGGAAAAGCTTTTCCCTGCCGTGTAGGCGACAAGAGACGCATTAGACGGGCATCCGGAGCTGTCCGAAGGTAAGCGCCTGTTCCCGGCCTCTTTCGGCACAAGCCCCCGCTCCGGAGCGCACCGCGGCCGGCCGGAGGCTCTCTGCCGGCGAAGGTGCCGCTTCTCCGGCAAGGAAGCCTCAGCCGCTTCTCCTGCACACGGAGAGCGTGCTAGCTGCTGAAACGTGAAGAAAGAAGCTGCAGAACACTGGCACTGAGCGTGCAGCTTTCCAGCGGAGAGAAAAAGCTACTTGAACACTCTGCAAGCCTTTCCACTCCCAAAAACATGCACATGGAAGGAGCTGCTGCAAAAGCGATGCTGTGCTCGCTGCTGCTCCTCCTGAAGCTTTGGCTGCTAAATCGGAGGCTTTCCTTCCAATTTCAAGCTGCAAAGCACTTGCTGAATTGCAGGGAAAGTCCGGGAGGCATTTGCTGTGCTGGCACACTTTCTCCTTCCTAGACAGAGTGGAAAAGCTTTTTCCTGCCGTGTAGGCGACAAGAGACGCATTAGACGGGCATCCGGAGCTGTCCGAAGGTAAGCGCCTGTTCCCGGCCTCTTTCGGCACAAGCCCCCGCTCCGGAGCGCACCGCGGCCGGCCGGAGGCTCTCTGCCGGCGAAGGTGCCGCTTCTCCGGCAAGGAAGCCTCAGCCGCTTCTCCTGCACACGGAGAGCGTGCTAGCTGCTGAAACGTGAAGAAAGAAGCTGCAGAACACTGGCACTGAGCGTGCAGCTTTCCAGCGGAGAGAAAAAGCTACTTGAACACTCTGCAAGCCTTTCCACTCCCAAAAACATGCACATGGAAGGAGCTGCTGCAAAAGCGATGCTGTGCTCGCTGCTGCTCCTCCTGAAGCTCTGGCTGCTAAATCTGAGGCTTTCCTTCCAATTTCAAGCTGCAAAGCACTTGCTGAATTGCAGGGAAAGTCCGGGAGGCATTTGCTGTGCTGGCACACTTTCTCCTTCCTAGACAGAGTGGAAAAGCTTTTTCCTGCCGTGTAGGCGACAAGAGACGCATTAGACGGGCATCCGGAGCTGTCCGAAGGTAAGCGCCTGTTCCCGGCCTCTTTCGGCACAAGCCCCCGCTCCGGAGCGCACCGCGGCCGGCCGGAGGCTCTCTGCCGGCGAAGGTGCCTCGTCTCCGGCAAGGAAGCCTCAGCCGCTTCTCCTGCACACGGAGAGCGTGCTAGCTGCTGAAACGTGAAGAAAGAAGCTGCAGAACACTGGCACTGAGCGTGCAGCTTTCCAGCGGAGAGAAAAAGCTACTTGAACACTCTGCAAGCCTTTCCACTCCCAAAAACATGCACATGGAAGGAGCTGCTGCAAAAGCGATGCTGTGCTCGCTGCTGCTGCTCCTGAAGCTCTGGCTGCTAAATCGGAGGCTTTCCTTCCAATTTCAAGCTGCAAAGCACTTGCTGAATTGCAGGGAAAGTCCGGGAGGCATTTGCTGTGCTGGCACACTTTCTCCTTCCTAGACAGAGTGGAAAAGCTTTTCCCTGCCGTGTAGGCGACAAGAGACGCATTAGACGGGCATCCGGAGCTGTCCAAAGGTAAGCGCCTGTTCCCGGCCTCTTTCGGCACAAGCCCCCGCTCCGGAGCGCACCGCGGCCGGCCGGAGGCTCTCTGCCGGCGAAGGTGCCTCGTCTCCGGCAAGGAAGCCTCAGCCGCTTCTCCTGCACACGGAGAGCGTGCTAGCTGCTGAAACGTGAAGAAAGAAGCTGCAGAACACTGGCACTGAGCGTGCAGCTTTCCAGCGGAGAGAAAAAGCTACTTGAACACTCTGCAAGCCTTTCCACTCCCAAAAACATGCACATGGAAGGAGCTGCTGCAAAAGCGATGCTGTGCTCGCTGCTGCTCCTCCTGAAGCTCTGGCTGCTAAATCTGAGGCTTTCCTTCCAATTTCAAGCTGCAAAGCACTTGCTGAATTGCAGGGAAAGTCCGGGAGGCATTTGCTCTGCTGGCACACTTTCTCCTTCCTAGACAGAGTGGAAAAGCTTTTCCCTGCCGTGTAGGCGACAAGAGACGCATTAGACGGGCATCCGGAGCTGTCCGAAGGTAAGCGCCTGTTCCCGGCCTCTTTCGGCACAAGCCCCCGCTCCGGAGCGCACCGCGGCCGGCCGGAGGCTCTCTGCCGGCGAAGGTGCCTCGTCTCCGGCAAGGAAGCCTCAGCCGCTTCTCCTGCACACGGAGAGCGTGCTAGCTGCTGAAACGTGAAGAAAGAAGCTGCAGAACACTGGCACTGAGCGTGCAGCTTTCCAGCGGAGAGAAAAAGCTACTTGAACACTCTGCAAGCCTTTCCACTCCCAAAAACATGCACATGGAAGGAGCTGCTGCAAAAGCGATGCTGTGCTCGCTGCTGCTCCTCCTGAAGCTCTGGCTGCTAAATCTGAGGCTTTCCTTCCAATTTCAAGCTGCAAAGCACTTGCTGAATTGCAGGGAAAGTCCGGGAGGCATTTGCTGTGCTGGCACACTTTCTCCTTCCTAGACAGAGTGGAAAAGCTTTTCCCTGCCGTGTAGGCGACAAGAGACGCATTAGACGGGCATCCGGAGCTGTCCGAAGGTAAGCGCCTGTTCCCGGCCTCTTTCGGCACAAGCCCCCGCTCCGGAGCGCACCGCGGCCGGCCGGAGGCTCTCTGCCGGCGAAGGTGCCTCGTCTCCGGCAAGGAAGCCTCAGCCGCTTCTCCTGCACACGGAGAGCGTGCTAGCTGCTGAAACGTGAAGAAAGAAGCTGCAGAACACTGGCACTGAGCGTGCAGCTTTCCAGCGGAGAGAAAAAGCTACTTGAACACTCTGCAAGCCTTTCCACTCCCAAAAACATGCACATGGAAGGAGCTGCTGCAAAAGCGATGCTGTGCTCGCTGCTGCTCCTCCTGAAGCTCTGGCTGCTAAATCTGAGGCTTTCCTTCCAATTTCAAGCTGCAAAGCACTTGCTGAATTGCAGGGAAAGTCCGGGAGGCATTTGCTGTGCTGGCACACTTTCTCCTTCCTAGACAGAGTGGAAAAGCTTTTCCCTGCCGTGTAGGCGACAAGAGACGCATTAGACGGGCATCCGGAGCTGTCCGAAGGTAAGCGCCTGTTGCCGGCCTCTTTCGGCACAAGCCCCCGCTCCGGAGCGCACCGCGGCCGGCCGGAGGCTCTCTGCCGGCGAAGGTGCCTCGTCTCCGGCAAGGAAGCCTCAGCCGCTTCTCCTGCACACGGAGAGCGTGCTAGCTGCTGAAACGTGAAGAAAGAAGCTGCAGAACACTGGCACTGAGCGTGCAGCTTTCCAGCGGAGAGAAAAAGCTACTTGAACACTCTGCAAGCCTTTCCACTCCCAAAAACATGCACATGGAAGGAGCTGCTGCAAAAGCGATGCTGTGCTCGCTGCTGCTGCTCCTGAAGCTCTGGCTGCTAAATCTGAGGCTTTCCTTCCAATTTCAAGCTGCAAAGCACTTGCTGAATTGCAGGGAAAGTCCGGGAGGCATTTGCTGTGCTGGCACACTTTCTCCTTCCTAGACAGAGTGGAAAAGCTTTTCCCTGCCGTGTAGGCGACAAGAGACGCATTAGACGGGCATCCGGAGCTGTCCGAAGGTAAGCGCCTGTTCCCGGCCTCTTTCGGCACAAGCCCCCGCTCCGGAGCGCACCGCGGCCGGCCGGAGGCTCTCTGCCGGCGAAGGTGCCTCGTCTCCGGCAAGGAAGCCTCAGCCGCTTCTCCTGCACACGGAGAGCGTGCTAGCTGCTGAAACGTGAAGAAAGAAGCTGCAGAACACTGGCACTGAGCGTGCAGCTTTCCAGCGGAGAGAAAAAGCTACTTGAACACTCTGCAAGCCTTTCCACTCCCAAAAACATGCACATGGAAGGAGCTGCTGCAAAAGCGATGCTGTGCTCGCTGCTGCTCCTCCTGAAGCTCTGGCTGCTAAATCTGAGGCTTTCCTTCCAATTTCAAGCTGCAAAGCACTTGCTGAATTGCAGGGAAAGTCCGGGAGGCATTTGCTGTGCTGGCACACTTTCTCCTTCCTAGACAGAGTGGAAAAGCTTTTCCCTGCCGTGTAGGCGACAAGAGACGCATTAGACGGGCATCCGGAGCTGTCCGAAGGTAAGCGCCTGTTCCCGGCCTCTTTCGGCACAAGCCCCCGCTCCGGAGCGCACCGCGGCCGGCCGGAGGCTCTCTGCCGGCGAAGGTGCCTCGTCTCCGGCAAGGAAGCCTCAGCCGCTTCTCCTGCACACGGAGAGCGTGCTAGCTGCTGAAACGTGAAGAAAGAAGCTGCAGAACACTGGCACTGAGCGTGCAGCTTTCCAGCGGAGAGAAAAAGCTACTTGAACACTCTGCAAGCCTTTCCACTCCCAAAAACATGCACATGGAAGGAGCTGCTGCAAAAGCGATGCTGTGCTCGCTGCTGCTCCTCCTGAAGCTCTGGCTGCTAAATCTGAGGCTTTCCTTCCAATTTCAAGCTGCAAAGCACTTGCTGAATTGCAGGGAAAGTCCGGGAGGCATTTGCTCTGCTGGCACACTTTCTCCTTCCTAGACAGAGTGGAAAAGCTTTTCCCTGCCGTGTAGGCGACAAGAGACGCATTAGACGGGCATCCGGAGCTGTCCAAAGGTAAGCGCCTGTTCCCGGCCTCTTTCGGCACAAGCCCCCGCTCCGGAGCGCACCGCGGCCGGCCGGAGGCTCTCTGCCGGCGAAGGTGCCTCGTCTCCGGCAAGGAAGCCTCAGCCGCTTCTCCTGCACACGGAGAGCGTGCTAGCTGCTGAAACGTGAAGAAAGAAGCTGCAGAACACTGGCACTGAGCGTGCAGCTTTCCAGCGGAGAGAAAAAGCTACTTGAACACTCTGCAAGCCTTTCCACTCCCAAAAACATGCACATGGAAGGAGCTGCTGCAAAAGCGATGCTGTGCTCGCTGCTGCTCCTCCTGAAGCTCTGGCTGCTAAATCTGAGGCTTTCCTTCCAATTTCAAGCTGCAAAGCACTTGCTGAATTGCAGGGAAAGTCCGGGAGGCATTTGCTCTGCTGGCACACTTTCTCCTTCCTAGACAGAGTGGAAAAGCTTTTTCCTGCCGTGTAGGCGACAAGAGACGCATTAGACGGGCATCCGGAGCTGTCCGAAGGTAAGCGCCTGTTCCCGGCCTCTTTCGGCACAAGCCCCCGCTCCGGAGCGCACCGCGGCCGGCCGGAGGCTCTCTGCCGGCGAAGGTGCCGCTTCTCCGGCAAGGAAGCCTCAGCCGCTTCTCCTGCACACGGAGAGCGTGCTAGCTGCTGAAACGTGAAGAAAGAAGCTGCAGAACACTGGCACTGAGCGTGCAGCTTTCCAGCGGAGAGAAAAAGCTACTTGAACACTCTGCAAGCCTTTCCACTCCCAAAAACATGCACATGGAAGGAGCTGCTGCAAAAGCGATGCTGTGCTCGCTGCTGCTCCTCCTGAAGCTCTGGCTGCTAAATCTGAGGCTTTCCTTCCAATTTCAAGCTGCAAAGCACTTGCTGAATTGCAGGGAAAGTCCGGGAGGCATTTGCTGTGCTGGCACACTTTCTCCTTCCTAGACAGAGTGGAAAAGCTTTTTCCTGCCGTGTAGGCGACAAGAGACGCATTAGACGGGCATCCGGAGCTGTCCGAAGGTAAGCGCCTGTTCCCGGCCTCTTTCGGCACAAGCCCCCGCTCCGGAGCGCACCGCGGCCGGCCGGAGGCTCTCTGCCGGCGAAGGTGCCTCGTCTCCGGCAAGGAAGCCTCAGCCGCTTCTCCTGCACACGGAGAGCGTGCTAGCTGCTGAAACGTGAAGAAAGAAGCTGCAGAACACTGGCACTGAGCGTGCAGCTTTCCAGCGGAGAGAAAAAGCTACTTGAACACTCTGCAAGCCTTTCCACTCCCAAAAACATGCACATGGAAGGAGCTGCTGCAAAAGCGATGCTGTGCTCGCTGCTGCTCCTCCTGAAGCTCTGGCTGCTAAATCTGAGGCTTTCCTTCCAATTTCAAGCTGCAAAGCACTTGCTGAATTGCAGGGAAAGTCCGGGAGGCATTTGCTGTGCTGGCACACTTTCTCCTTCCTAGACAGAGTGGAAAAGCTTTTTCCTGCCGTGTAGGCGACAAGAGACGCATTAGACGGGCATCCGGAGCTGTCCGAAGGTAAGCGCCTGTTCCCGGCCTCTTTCGGCACAAGCCCCCGCTCCGGAGCGCACCGCGGCCGGCCGGAGGCTCTCTGCCGGCGAAGGTGCCGCTTCTCCGGCAAGGAAGCCTCAGCCGCTTCTCCTGCACACGGAGAGCGTGCTAGCTGCTGAAACGTGAAGAAAGAAGCTGCAGAACACTGGCACTGAGCGTGCAGCTTTCCAGCGGAGAGAAAAAGCTACTTGAACACTCTGCAAGCCTTTCCACTCCCAAAAACATGCACATGGAAGGAGCTGCTGCAAAAGCGATGCTGTGCTCGCTGCTGCTCCTCCTGAAGCTCTGGCTGCTAAATCTGAGGCTTTCCTTCCAATTTCAAGCTGCAAAGCACTTGCTGAATTGCAGGGAAAGTCCGGGAGGCATTTGCTCTGCTGGCACACTTTCTCCTTCCTAGACAGAGTGGAAAAGCTTTTTCCTGCCGTGTAGGCGACAAGAGACGCATTAGACGGGCATCCGGAGCTGTCCGAAGGTAAGCGCCTGTTCCCGGCCTCTTTCGGCACAAGCCCCCGCTCCGGAGCGCACCGCGGCCGGCCGGAGGCTCTCTGCCGGCGAAGGTGCCTCGTCTCCGGCAAGGAAGCCTCAGCCGCTTCTCCTGCACACGGAGAGCGTGCTAGCTGCTGAAACGTGAAGAAAGAAGCTGCAGAACACTGGCACTGAGCGTGCAGCTTTCCAGCGGAGAGAAAAAGCTACTTGAACACTCTGCAAGCCTTTCCACTCCCAAAAACATGCACATGGAAGGAGCTGCTGCAAAAGCGATGCTGTGCTCGCTGCTGCTCCTCCTGAAGCTCTGGCTGCTAAATCGGAGGCTTTCCTTCCAATTTCAAGCTGCAAAGCACTTGCTGAATTGCAGGGAAAGTCCGGGAGGCATTTGCTGTGCTGGCACACTTTCTCCTTCCTAGACAGAGTGGAAAAGCTTTTCCCTGCCGTGTAGGCGACAAGAGACGCATTAGACGGGCATCCGGAGCTGTCCAAAGGTAAGCGCCTGTTCCCGGCCTCTTTCGGCACAAGCCCCCGCTCCGGAGCGCACCGCGGCCGGCCGGAGGCTCTCTGCCGGCGAAGGTGCCTCGTCTCCGGCAAGGAAGCCTCAGCCGCTTCTCCTGCACACGGAGAGCGTGCTAGCTGCTGAAACGTGAAGAAAGAAGCTGCAGAACACTGGCACTGAGCGTGCAGCTTTCCAGCGGAGAGAAAAAGCTACTTGAACACTCTGCAAGCCTTTCCACTCCCAAAAACATGCACATGGAAGGAGCTGCTGCAAAAGCGATGCTGTGCTCGCTGCTGCTCCTCCTGAAGCTCTGGCTGCTAAATCTGAGGCTTTCCTTCCAATTTCAAGCTGCAAAGCACTTGCTGAATTGCAGGGAAAGTCCGGGAGGCATTTGCTCTGCTGGCACACTTTCTCCTTCCTAGACAGAGTGGAAAAGCTTTTCCCTGCCGTGTAGGCGACAAGAGACGCATTAGACGGGCATCCGGAGCTGTCCAAAGGTAAGCGCCTGTTCCCGGCCTCTTTCGGCACAAGCCCCCGCTCCGGAGCGCACCGCGGCCGGCAGGAGGCTCTCTGCCGGCGAAGGTGCCTCGTCTCCGGCAAGGAAGCCTCAGCCGCTTCTCCTGCACACGGAGAGCGTGCTAGCTGCTGAAACGTGAAGAAAGAAGCTGCAGAACACTGGCACTGAGCGTGCAGCTTTCCAGCGGAGAGAAAAAGCTACTTGAACACTCTGCAAGCCTTTCCACTCCCAAAAACATGCACATGGAAGGAGCTGCTGCAAAAGCGATGCTGTGCTCGCTGCTGCTCCTCCTGAAGCTCTGGCTGCTAAATCTGAGGCTTTCCTTCCAATTTCAAGCTGCAAAGCACTTGCTGAATTGCAGGGAAAGTCCGGGAGGCATTTGCTGTGCTGGCACACTTTCTCCTTCCTAGACAGAGTGGAAAAGCTTTTCCCTGCCGTGTAGGCGACAAGAGACGCATTAGACGGGCATCCGGAGCTGTCCGAAGGTAAGCGCCTGTTGCCGGCCTCTTTCGGCACAAGCCCCCGCTCCGGAGCGCACCGCGGCCGGCCGGAGGCTCTCTGCCGGCGAAGGTGCCTCGTCTCCGGCAAGGAAGCCTCAGCCGCTTCTCCTGCACACGGAGAGCGTGCTAGCTGCTGAAACGTGAAGAAAGAAGCTGCAGAACACTGGCACTGAGCGTGCAGCTTTCCAGCGGAGAGAAAAAGCTACTTGAACACTCTGCAAGCCTTTCCACTCCCAAAAACATGCACATGGAAGGAGCTGCTGCAAAAGCGATGCTGTGCTCGCTGCTGCTCCTCCTGAAGCTCTGGCTGCTAAATCTGAGGCTTTCCTTCCAATTTCAAGCTGCAAAGCACTTGCTGAATTGCAGGGAAAGTCCGGGAGGCATTTGCTGTGCTGGCACACTTTCTCCTTCCTAGACAGAGTGGAAAAGCTTTTCCCTGCCGTGTAGGCGACAAGAGACGCATTAGACGGGCATCCGGAGCTGTCCGAAGGTAAGCGCCTGTTGCCGGCCTCTTTCGGCACAAGCCCCCGCTCCGGAGCGCACCGCGGCCGGCCGGAGGCTCTCTGCCGGCGAAGGTGCCTCGTCTCCGGCAAGGAAGCCTCAGCCGCTTCTCCTGCACACGGAGAGCGTGCTAGCTGCTGAAACGTGAAGAAAGAAGCTGCAGAACACTGGCACTGAGCGTGCAGCTTTCCAGCGGAGAGAAAAAGCTACTTGAACACTCTGCAAGCCTTTCCACTCCCAAAAACATGCACATGGAAGGAGCTGCTGCAAAAGCGATGCTGTGCTCGCTGCTGCTCCTCCTGAAGCTCTGGCTGCTAAATCTGAGGCTTTCCTTCCAATTTCAAGCTGCAAAGCACTTGCTGAATTGCAGGGAAAGTCCGGGAGGCATTTGCTGTGCTGGCACATTTTCTCCTTCCTAGACAGAGTGGAAAAGCTTTTTCCTGCCGTGTAGGCGACAAGAGACGCATTAGACGGGCATCCGGAGCTGTCCGAAGGTAAGCGCCTGTTCCCGGCCTCTTTCGGCACAAGCCCCCGCTCCGGAGCGCACCGCGGCCGGCCGGAGGCTCTCTGCCGGCGAAGGTGCCTCGTCTCCGGCAAGGAAGCCTCAGCCGCTTCTCCTGCACACGGAGAGCGTGCTAGCTGCTGAAACGTGAAGAAAGAAGCTGCAGAACACTGGCACTGAGCGTGCAGCTTTCCAGCGGAGAGAAAAAGCTACTTGAACACTCTGCAAGCCTTTCCACTCCCAAAAACATGCACATGGAAGGAGCTGCTGCAAAAGCGATGCTGTGCTCGCTGCTGCTCCTCCTGAAGCTCTGGCTGCTAAATCTGAGGCTTTCCTTCCAATTTCAAGCTGCAAAGCACTTGCTGAATTGCAGGGAAAGTCCGGGAGGCATTTGCTGTGCTGGCACACTTTCTCCTTCCTAGACAGAGTGGAAAAGCTTTTCCCTGCCGTGTAGGCGACAAGAGACGCATTAGACGGGCATCCGGAGCTGTCCGAAGGTAAGCGCCTGTTCCCGGCCTCTTTCGGCACAAGCCCCCGCTCCGGAGCGCACCGCGGCCGGCCGGAGGCTCTCTGCCGGCGAAGGTGCCTCGTCTCCGGCAAGGAAGCCTCAGCCGCTTCTCCTGCACACGGAGAGCGTGCTAGCTGCTGAAACGTGAAGAAAGAAGCTGCAGAACACTGGCACTGAGCGTGCAGCTTTCCAGCGGAGAGAAAAAGCTACTTGAACACTCTGCAAGCCTTTCCACTCCCAAAAACATGCACATGGAAGGAGCTGCTGCAAAAGCGATGCTGTGCTCGCTGCTGCTCCTCCTGAAGCTCTGGCTGCTAAATCTGAGGCTTTCCTTCCAATTTCAAGCTGCAAAGCACTTGCTGAATTGCAGGGAAAGTCCGGGAGGCATTTGCTCTGCTGGCACACTTTCTCCTTCCTAGACAGAGTGGAAAAGCTTTTCCCTGCCGTGTAGGCGACAAGAGACGCATTAGACGGGCATCCGGAGCTGTCCGAAGGTAAGCGCCTGTTGCCGGCCTCTTTCGGCACAAGCCCCCGCTCCGGAGCGCACCGCGGCCGGCCGGAGGCTCTCTGCCGGCGAAGGTGCCGCTTCTCCGGCAAGGAAGCCTCAGCCGCTTCTCCTGCACACGGAGAGCGTGCTAGCTGCTGAAACGTGAAGAAAGAAGCTGCAGAACACTGGCACTGAGCGTGCAGCTTTCCAGCGGAGAGAAAAAGCTACTTGAACACTCTGCAAGCCTTTCCACTCCCAAAAACATGCACATGGAAGGAGCTGCTGCAAAAGCGATGCTGTGCTCGCTGCTGCTGCTCCTGAAGCTCTGGCTGCTAAATCTGAGGCTTTCCTTCCAATTTCAAGCTGCAAAGCACTTGCTGAATTGCAGGGAAAGTCCGGGAGGCATTTGCTCTGCTGGCACACTTTCTCCTTCCTAGACAGAGTGGAAAAGCTTTTCCCTGCCGTGTAGGCGACAAGAGACGCATTAGACGGGCATCCGGAGCTGTCCGAAGGTAAGCGCCTGTTCCCGGCCTCTTTCGGCACAAGCCCCCGCTCCGGAGCGCACCGCGGCCGGCCGGAGGCTCTCTGCCGGCGAAGGTGCCTCGTCTCCGGCAAGGAAGCCTCAGCCGCTTCTCCTGCACACGGAGAGCGTGCTAGCTGCTGAAACGTGAAGAAAGAAGCTGCAGAACACTGGCACTGAGCGTGCAGCTTTCCAGCGGAGAGAAAAAGCTACTTGAACACTCTGCAAGCCTTTCCACTCCCAAAAACATGCACATGGAAGGAGCTGCTGCAAAAGCGATGCTGTGCTCGCTGCTGCTCCTCCTGAAGCTCTGGCTGCTAAATCTGAGGCTTTCCTTCCAATTTCAAGCTGCAAAGCACTTGCTGAATTGCAGGGAAAGTCCGGGAGGCATTTGCTCTGCTGGCACACTTTCTCCTTCCTAGACAGAGTGGAAAAGCTTTTCCCTGCCGTGTAGGCGACAAGAGACGCATTAGACGGGCATCCGGAGCTGTCCAAAGGTAAGCGCCTGTTCCCGGCCTCTTTCGGCACAAGCCCCCGCTCCGGAGCGCACCGCGGCCGGCCGGAGGCTCTCTGCCGGCGAAGGTGCCTCGTCTCCGGCAAGGAAGCCTCAGCCGCTTCTCCTGCACACGGAGAGCGTGCTAGCTGCTGAAACGTGAAGAAAGAAGCTGCAGAACACTGGCACTGAGCGTGCAGCTTTCCAGCGGAGAGAAAAAGCTACTTGAACACTCTGCAAGCCTTTCCACTCCCAAAAACATGCACATGGAAGGAGCTGCTGCAAAAGCGATGCTGTGCTCGCTGCTGCTCCTCCTGAAGCTCTGGCTGCTAAATCTGAGGCTTTCCTTCCAATTTCAAGCTGCAAAGCACTTGCTGAATTGCAGGGAAAGTCCGGGAGGCATTTGCTCTGCTGGCACACTTTCTCCTTCCTAGACAGAGTGGAAAAGCTTTTTCCTGCCGTGTAGGCGACAAGAGACGCATTAGACGGGCATCCGGAGCTGTCCGAAGGTAAGCGCCTGTTCCCGGCCTCTTTCGGCACAAGCCCCCGCTCCGGAGCGCACCGCGGCCGGCCGGAGGCTCTCTGCCGGCGAAGGTGCCGCTTCTCCGGCAAGGAAGCCTCAGCCGCTTCTCCTGCACACGGAGAGCGTGCTAGCTGCTGAAACGTGAAGAAAGAAGCTGCAGAACACTGGCACTGAGCGTGCAGCTTTCCAGCGGAGAGAAAAAGCTACTTGAACACTCTGCAAGCCTTTCCACTCCCAAAAACATGCACATGGAAGGAGCTGCTGCAAAAGCGATGCTGTGCTCGCTGCTGCTCCTCCTGAAGCTCTGGCTGCTAAATCTGAGGCTTTCCTTCCAATTTCAAGCTGCAAAGCACTTGCTGAATTGCAGGGAAAGTCCGGGAGGCATTTGCTCTGCTGGCACACTTTCTCCTTCCTAGACAGAGTGGAAAAGCTTTTTCCTGCCGTGTAGGCGACAAGAGACGCATTAGACGGGCATCCGGAGCTGTCCGAAGGTAAGCGCCTGTTCCCGGCCTCTTTCGGCACAAGCCCCCGCTCCGGAGCGCACCGCGGCCGGCCGGAGGCTCTCTGCCGGCGAAGGTGCCTCGTCTCCGGCAAGGAAGCCTCAGCCGCTTCTCCTGCACACGGAGAGCGTGCTAGCTGCTGAAACGTGAAGAAAGAAGCTGCAGAACACTGGCACTGAGCGTGCAGCTTTCCAGCGGAGAGAAAAAGCTACTTGAACACTCTGCAAGCCTTTCCACTCCCAAAAACATGCACATGGAAGGAGCTGCTGCAAAAGCGATGCTGTGCTCGCTGCTGCTCCTCCTGAAGCTCTGGCTGCTAAATCTGAGGCTTTCCTTCCAATTTCAAGCTGCAAAGCACTTGCTGAATTGCAGGGAAAGTCCGGGAGGCATTTGCTCTGCTGGCACACTTTCTCCTTCCTAGACAGAGTGGAAAAGCTTTTCCCTGCCGTGTAGGCGACAAGAGACGCATTAGACGGGCATCCGGAGCTGTCCGAAGGTAAGCGCCTGTTGCCGGCCTCTTTCGGCACAAGCCCCCGCTCCGGAGCGCACCGCGGCCGGCCGGAGGCTCTCTGCCGGCGAAGGTGCCGCTTCTCCGGCAAGGAAGCCTCAGCCGCTTCTCCTGCACACGGAGAGCGTGCTAGCTGCTGAAACGTGAAGAAAGAAGCTGCAGAACACTGGCACTGAGCGTGCAGCTTTCCAGCGGAGAGAAAAAGCTACTTGAACACTCTGCAAGCCTTTCCACTCCCAAAAACATGCACATGGAAGGAGCTGCTGCAAAAGCGATGCTGTGCTCGCTGCTGCTCCTCCTGAAGCTTTGGCTGCTAAATCTGAGGCTTTCCTTCCAATTTCAAGCTGCAAAGCACTTGCTGAATTGCAGGGAAAGTCCGGGAGGCATTTGCTGTGCTGGCACACTTTCTCCTTCCTAGACAGAGTGGAAAAGCTTTTTCCTGCCGTGTAGGCGACAAGAGACGCATTAGACGGGCATCCGGAGCTGTCCGAAGGTAAGCGCCTGTTCCCGGCCTCTTTCGGCACAAGCCCCCGCTCCGGAGCGCACCGCGGCCGGCCGGAGGCTCTCTGCCGGCGAAGGTGCCGCTTCTCCGGCAAGGAAGCCTCAGCCGCTTCTCCTGCACACGGAGAGCGTGCTAGCTGCTGAAACGTGAAGAAAGAAGCTGCAGAACACTGGCACTGAGCGTGCAGCTTTCCAGCGGAGAGAAAAAGCTACTTGAACACTCTGCAAGCCTTTCCACTCCCAAAAACATGCACATGGAAGGAGCTGCTGCAAAAGCGATGCTGTGCTCGCTGCTGCTCCTCCTGAAGCTCTGGCTGCTAAATCTGAGGCTTTCCTTCCAATTTCAAGCTGCAAAGCACTTGCTGAATTGCAGGGAAAGTCCGGGAGGCATTTGCTCTGCTGGCACACTTTCTCCTTCCTAGACAGAGTGGAAAAGCTTTTCCCTGCCGTGTAGGCGACAAGAGACGCATTAGACGGGCATCCGGAGCTGTCCGAAGGTAAGCGCCTGTTCCCGGCCTCTTTCGGCACAAGCCCCCGCTCCGGAGCGCACCGCGGCCGGCCGGAGGCTCTCTGCCGGCGAAGGTGCCGCTTCTCCGGCAAGGAAGCCTCAGCCGCTTCTCCTGCACACGGAGAGCGTGCTAGCTGCTGAAACGTGAAGAAAGAAGCTGCAGAACACTGGCACTGAGCGTGCAGCTTTCCAGCGGAGAGAAAAAGCTACTTGAACACTCTGCAAGCCTTTCCACTCCCAAAAACATGCACATGGAAGGAGCTGCTGCAAAAGCGATGCTGTGCTCGCTGCTGCTCCTCCTGAAGCTCTGGCTGCTAAATCTGAGGCTTTCCTTCCAATTTCAAGCTGCAAAGCACTTGCTGAATTGCAGGGAAAGTCCGGGAGGCATTTGCTGTGCTGGCACACTTTCTCCTTCCTAGACAGAGTGGAAAAGCTTTTTCCTGCCGTGTAGGCGACAAGAGACGCATTAGACGGGCATCCGGAGCTGTCCGAAGGTAAGCGCCTGTTCCCGGCCTCTTTCGGCACAAGCCCCCGCTCCGGAGCGCACCGCGGCCGGCCGGAGGCTCTCTGCCGGCGAAGGTGCCGCTTCTCCGGCAAGGAAGCCTCAGCCGCTTCTCCTGCACACGGAGAGCGTGCTAGCTGCTGAAACGTGAAGAAAGAAGCTGCAGAACACTGGCACTGAGCGTGCAGCTTTCCAGCGGAGAGAAAAAGCTACTTGAACACTCTGCAAGCCTTTCCACTCCCAAAAACATGCACATGGAAGGAGCTGCTGCAAAAGCGATGCTGTGCTCGCTGCTGCTCCTCCTGAAGCTCTGGCTGCTAAATCTGAGGCTTTCCTTCCAATTTCAAGCTGCAAAGCACTTGCTGAATTGCAGGGAAAGTCCGGGAGGCATTTGCTCTGCTGGCACACTTTCTCCTTCCTAGACAGAGTGGAAAAGCTTTTTCCTGCCGTGTAGGCGACAAGAGACGCATTAGACGGGCATCCGGAGCTGTCCGAAGGTAAGCGCCTGTTCCCGGCCTCTTTCGGCACAAGCCCCCGCTCCGGAGCGCACCGCGGCCGGCCGGAGGCTCTCTGCCGGCGAAGGTGCCTCGTCTCCGGCAAGGAAGCCTCAGCCGCTTCTCCTGCACACGGAGAGCGTGCTAGCTGCTGAAACGTGAAGAAAGAAGCTGCAGAACACTGGCACTGAGCGTGCAGCTTTCCAGCGGAGAGAAAAAGCTACTTGAACACTCTGCAAGCCTTTCCACTCCCAAAAACATGCACATGGAAGGAGCTGCTGCAAAAGCGATGCTGTGCTCGCTGCTGCTCCTCCTGAAGCTCTGGCTGCTAAATCTGAGGCTTTCCTTCCAATTTCAAGCTGCAAAGCACTTGCTGAATTGCAGGGAAAGTCCGGGAGGCATTTGCTCTGCTGGCACACTTTCTCCTTCCTAGACAGAGTGGAAAAGCTTTTCCCTGCCGTGTAGGCGACAAGAGACGCATTAGACGGGCATCCGGAGCTGTCCAAAGGTAAGCGCCTGTTCCCGGCCTCTTTCGGCACAAGCCCCCGCTCCGGAGCGCACCGCGGCCGGCCGGAGGCTCTCTGCCGGCGAAGGTGCCTCGTCTCCGGCAAGGAAGCCTCAGCCGCTTCTCCTGCACACGGAGAGCGTGCTAGCTGCTGAAACGTGAAGAAAGAAGCTGCAGAACACTGGCACTGAGCGTGCAGCTTTCCAGCGGAGAGAAAAAGCTACTTGAACACTCTGCAAGCCTTTCCACTCCCAAAAACATGCACATGGAAGGAGCTGCTGCAAAAGCGATGCTGTGCTCGCTGCTGCTCCTCCTGAAGCTCTGGCTGCTAAATCTGAGGCTTTCCTTCCAATTTCAAGCTGCAAAGCACTTGCTGAATTGCAGGGAAAGTCCGGGAGGCATTTGCTGTGCTGGCACACTTTCTCCTTCCTAGACAGAGTGGAAAAGCTTTTCCCTGCCGTGTAGGCGACAAGAGACGCATTAGACGGGCATCCGGAGCTGTCCAAAGGTAAGCGCCTGTTCCCGGCCTCTTTCGGCACAAGCCCCCGCTCCGGAGCGCACCGCGGCCGGCCGGAGGCTCTCTGCCGGCGAAGGTGCCTCGTCTCCGGCAAGGAAGCCTCAGCCGCTTCTCCTGCACACGGAGAGCGTGCTAGCTGCTGAAACGTGAAGAAAGAAGCTGCAGAACACTGGCACTGAGCGTGCAGCTTTCCAGCGGAGAGAAAAAGCTACTTGAACACTCTGCAAGCCTTTCCACTCCCAAAAACATGCACATGGAAGGAGCTGCTGCAAAAGCGATGCTGTGCTCGCTGCTGCTCCTCCTGAAGCTCTGGCTGCTAAATCTGAGGCTTTCCTTCCAATTTCAAGCTGCAAAGCACTTGCTGAATTGCAGGGAAAGTCCGGGAGGCATTTGCTGTGCTGGCACACTTTCTCCTTCCTAGACAGAGTGGAAAAGCTTTTCCCTGCCGTGTAGGCGACAAGAGACGCATTAGACGGGCATCCGGAGCTGTCCAAAGGTAAGCGCCTGTTCCCGGCCTCTTTCGGCACAAGCCCCCGCTCCGGAGCGCACCGCGGCCGGCCGGAGGCTCTCTGCCGGCGAAGGTGCCTCGTCTCCGGCAAGGAAGCCTCAGCCGCTTCTCCTGCACACGGAGAGCGTGCTAGCTGCTGAAACGTGAAGAAAGAAGCTGCAGAACACTGGCACTGAGCGTGCAGCTTTCCAGCGGAGAGAAAAAGCTACTTGAACACTCTGCAAGCCTTTCCACTCCCAAAAACATGCACATGGAAGGAGCTGCTGCAAAAGCGATGCTGTGCTCGCTGCTGCTCCTCCTGAAGCTCTGGCTGCTAAATCTGAGGCTTTCCTTCCAATTTCAAGCTGCAAAGCACTTGCTGAATTGCAGGGAAAGTCCGGGAGGCATTTGCTCTGCTGGCACACTTTCTCCTTCCTAGACAGAGTGGAAAAGCTTTTCCCTGCCGTGTAGGCGACAAGAGACGCATTAGACGGGCATCCGGAGCTGTCCGAAGGTAAGCGCCTGTTCCCGGCCTCTTTCGGCACAAGCCCCCGCTCCGGAGCGCACCGCGGCCGGCCGGAGGCTCTCTGCCGGCGAAGGTGCCTCGTCTCCGGCAAGGAAGCCTCAGCCGCTTCTCCTGCACACGGAGAGCGTGCTAGCTGCTGAAACGTGAAGAAAGAAGCTGCAGAACACTGGCACTGAGCGTGCAGCTTTCCAGCGGAGAGAAAAAGCTACTTGAACACTCTGCAAGCCTTTCCACTCCCAAAAACATGCACATGGAAGGAGCTGCTGCAAAAGCGATGCTGTGCTCGCTGCTGCTCCTCCTGAAGCTCTGGCTGCTAAATCTGAGGCTTTCCTTCCAATTTCAAGCTGCAAAGCACTTGCTGAATTGCAGGGAAAGTCCGGGAGGCATTTGCTGTGCTGGCACACTTTCTCCTTCCTAGACAGAGTGGAAAAGCTTTTCCCTGCCGTGTAGGCGACAAGAGACGCATTAGACGGGCATCCGGAGCTGTCCAAAGGTAAGCGCCTGTTCCCGGCCTCTTTCGGCACAAGCCCCCGCTCCGGAGCGCACCG
Source organism: Fringilla coelebs (assembly GCF_963513975.1). Classification (NCBI taxonomy): domain Eukaryota; kingdom Metazoa; phylum Chordata; class Aves; order Passeriformes; family Fringillidae; genus Fringilla; species Fringilla coelebs. The sequence continues at coordinate 61,603 of NW_028167239.1, forward strand.
CGGCCGGCCGGAGGCTCTCTGCCGGCGAAGGTGCCTCGTCTCCGGCAAGGAAGCCTCAGCCGCTTCTCCTGCACACGGAGAGCGTGCTAGCTGCTGAAACGTGAAGAAAGAAGCTGCAGAACACTGGCACTGAGCGTGCAGCTTTCCAGCGGAGAGAAAAAGCTACTTGAACACTCTGCAAGCCTTTCCACTCCCAAAAACATGCACATGGAAGGAGCTGCTGCAAAAGCGATGCTGTGCTCGCTGCTGCTGCTCCTGAAGCTCTGGCTGCTAAATCTGAGGCTTTCCTTCCAATTTCAAGCTGCAAAGCACTTGCTGAATTGCAGGGAAAGTCCGGGAGGCATTTGCTGTGCTGGCACACTTTCTCCTTCCTAGACAGAGTGGAAAAGCTTTTCCCTGCCGTGTAGGCGACAAGAGACGCATTAGACGGGCATCCGGAGCTGTCCGAAGGTAAGCGCCTGTTCCCGGCCTCTTTCGGCACAAGCCCCCGCTCCGGAGCGCACCGCGGCCGGCCGGAGGCTCTCTGCCGGCGAAGGTGCCTCGTCTCCGGCAAGGAAGCCTCAGCCGCTTCTCCTGCACACGGAGAGCGTGCTAGCTGCTGAAACGTGAAGAAAGAAGCTGCAGAACACTGGCACTGAGCGTGCAGCTTTCCAGCGGAGAGAAAAAGCTACTTGAACACTCTGCAAGCCTTTCCACTCCCAAAAACATGCACATGGAAGGAGCTGCTGCAAAAGCGATGCTGTGCTCGCTGCTGCTCCTCCTGAAGCTCTGGCTGCTAAATCTGAGGCTTTCCTTCCAATTTCAAGCTGCAAAGCACTTGCTGAATTGCAGGGAAAGTCCGGGAGGCATTTGCTCTGCTGGCACACTTTCTCCTTCCTAGACAGAGTGGAAAAGCTTTTCCCTGCCGTGTAGGCGACAAGAGACGCATTAGACGGGCATCCGGAGCTGTCCGAAGGTAAGCGCCTGTTGCCGGCCTCTTTCGGCACAAGCCCCCGCTCCGGAGCGCACCGCGGCCGGCCGGAGGCTCTCTGCCGGCGAAGGTGCCGCTTCTCCGGCAAGGAAGCCTCAGCCGCTTCTCCTGCACACGGAGAGCGTGCTAGCTGCTGAAACGTGAAGAAAGAAGCTGCAGAACACTGGCACTGAGCGTGCAGCTTTCCAGCGGAGAGAAAAAGCTACTTGAACACTCTGCAAGCCTTTCCACTCCCAAAAACATGCACATGGAAGGAGCTGCTGCAAAAGCGATGCTGTGCTCGCTGCTGCTCCTCCTGAAGCTCTGGCTGCTAAATCTGAGGCTTTCCTTCCAATTTCAAGCTGCAAAGCACTTGCTGAATTGCAGGGAAAGTCCGGGAGGCATTTGCTGTGCTGGCACATTTTCTCCTTCCTAGACAGAGTGGAAAAGCTTTTTCCTGCCGTGTAGGCGACAAGAGACGCATTAGACGGGCATCCGGAGCTGTCCGAAGGTAAGCGCCTGTTCCCGGCCTCTTTCGGCACAAGCCCCCGCTCCGGAGCGCACCGCGGCCGGCCGGAGGCTCTCTGCCGGCGAAGGTGCCTCGTCTCCGGCAAGGAAGCCTCAGCCGCTTCTCCTGCACACGGAGAGCGTGCTAGCTGCTGAAACGTGAAGAAAGAAGCTGCAGAACACTGGCACTGAGCGTGCAGCTTTCCAGCGGAGAGAAAAAGCTACTTGAACACTCTGCAAGCCTTTCCACTCCCAAAAACATGCACATGGAAGGAGCTGCTGCAAAAGCGATGCTGTGCTCGCTGCTGCTCCTCCTGAAGCTCTGGCTGCTAAATCTGAGGCTTTCCTTCCAATTTCAAGCTGCAAAGCACTTGCTGAATTGCAGGGAAAGTCCGGGAGGCATTTGCTGTGCTGGCACACTTTCTCCTTCCTAGACAGAGTGGAAAAGCTTTTCCCTGCCGTGTAGGCGACAAGAGACGCATTAGACGGGCATCCGGAGCTGTCCGAAGGTAAGCGCCTGTTCCCGGCCTCTTTCGGCACAAGCCCCCGCTCCGGAGCGCACCGCGGCCGGCCGGAGGCTCTCTGCCGGCGAAGGTGCCTCGTCTCCGGCAAGGAAGCCTCAGCCGCTTCTCCTGCACACGGAGAGCGTGCTAGCTGCTGAAACGTGAAGAAAGAAGCTGCAGAACACTGGCACTGAGCGTGCAGCTTTCCAGCGGAGAGAAAAAGCTACTTGAACACTCTGCAAGCCTTTCCACTCCCAAAAACATGCACATGGAAGGAGCTGCTGCAAAAGCGATGCTGTGCTCGCTGCTGCTCCTCCTGAAGCTCTGGCTGCTAAATCTGAGGCTTTCCTTCCAATTTCAAGCTGCAAAGCACTTGCTGAATTGCAGGGAAAGTCCGGGAGGCATTTGCTGTGCTGGCACACTTTCTCCTTCCTAGACAGAGTGGAAAAGCTTTTCCCTGCCGTGTAGGCGACAAGAGACGCATTAGACGGGCATCCGGAGCTGTCCGAAGGTAAGCGCCTGTTGCCGGCCTCTTTCGGCACAAGCCCCCGCTCCGGAGCGCACCGCGGCCGGCCGGAGGCTCTCTGCCGGCGAAGGTGCCTCGTCTCCGGCAAGGAAGCCTCAGCCGCTTCTCCTGCACACGGAGAGCGTGCTAGCTGCTGAAACGTGAAGAAAGAAGCTGCAGAACACTGGCACTGAGCGTGCAGCTTTCCAGCGGAGAGAAAAAGCTACTTGAACACTCTGCAAGCCTTTCCACTCCCAAAAACATGCACATGGAAGGAGCTGCTGCAAAAGCGATGCTGTGCTCGCTGCTGCTCCTCCTGAAGCTCTGGCTGCTAAATCTGAGGCTTTCCTTCCAATTTCAAGCTGCAAAGCACTTGCTGAATTGCAGGGAAAGTCCGGGAGGCATTTGCTCTGCTGGCACACTTTCTCCTTCCTAGACAGAGTGGAAAAGCTTTTCCCTGCCGTGTAGGCGACAAGAGACGCATTAGACGGGCATCCGGAGCTGTCCGAAGGTAAGCGCCTGTTGCCGGCCTCTTTCGGCACAAGCCCCCGCTCCGGAGCGCACCGCGGCCGGCCGGAGGCTCTCTGCCGGCGAAGGTGCCGCTTCTCCGGCAAGGAAGCCTCAGCCGCTTCTCCTGCACACGGAGAGCGTGCTAGCTGCTGAAACGTGAAGAAAGAAGCTGCAGAACACTGGCACTGAGCGTGCAGCTTTCCAGCGGAGAGAAAAAGCTACTTGAACACTCTGCAAGCCTTTCCACTCCCAAAAACATGCACATGGAAGGAGCTGCTGCAAAAGCGATGCTGTGCTCGCTGCTGCTCCTCCTGAAGCTCTGGCTGCTAAATCTGAGGCTTTCCTTCCAATTTCAAGCTGCAAAGCACTTGCTGAATTGCAGGGAAAGTCCGGGAGGCATTTGCTCTGCTGGCACACTTTCTCCTTCCTAGACAGAGTGGAAAAGCTTTTCCCTGCCGTGTAGGCGACAAGAGACGCATTAGACGGGCATCCGGAGCTGTCCGAAGGTAAGCGCCTGTTCCCGGCCTCTTTCGGCACAAGCCCCCGCTCCGGAGCGCACCGCGGCCGGCCGGAGGCTCTCTGCCGGCGAAGGTGCCGCTTCTCCGGCAAGGAAGCCTCAGCCGCTTCTCCTGCACACGGAGAGCGTGCTAGCTGCTGAAACGTGAAGAAAGAAGCTGCAGAACACTGGCACTGAGCGTGCAGCTTTCCAGCGGAGAGAAAAAGCTACTTGAACACTCTGCAAGCCTTTCCACTCCCAAAAACATGCACATGGAAGGAGCTGCTGCAAAAGCGATGCTGTGCTCGCTGCTGCTCCTCCTGAAGCTCTGGCTGCTAAATCTGAGGCTTTCCTTCCAATTTCAAGCTGCAAAGCACTTGCTGAATTGCAGGGAAAGTCCGGGAGGCATTTGCTGTGCTGGCACACTTTCTCCTTCCTAGACAGAGTGGAAAAGCTTTTTCCTGCCGTGTAGGCGACAAGAGACGCATTAGACGGGCATCCGGAGCTGTCCGAAGGTAAGCGCCTGTTCCCGGCCTCTTTCGGCACAAGCCCCCGCTCCGGAGCGCACCGCGGCCGGCCGGAGGCTCTCTGCCGGCGAAGGTGCCTCGTCTCCGGCAAGGAAGCCTCAGCCGCTTCTCCTGCACACGGAGAGCGTGCTAGCTGCTGAAACGTGAAGAAAGAAGCTGCAGAACACTGGCACTGAGCGTGCAGCTTTCCAGCGGAGAGAAAAAGCTACTTGAACACTCTGCAAGCCTTTCCACTCCCAAAAACATGCACATGGAAGGAGCTGCTGCAAAAGCGATGCTGTGCTCGCTGCTGCTCCTCCTGAAGCTCTGGCTGCTAAATCTGAGGCTTTCCTTCCAATTTCAAGCTGCAAAGCACTTGCTGAATTGCAGGGAAAGTCCGGGAGGCATTTGCTCTGCTGGCAAACTTTCTCCTTCCTAGACAGAGTGGAAAAGCTTTTCCCTGCCGTGTAGGCGACAAGAGACGCATTAGACGGGCATCCGGAGCTGTCCGAAGGTAAGCGCCTGTTCCCGGCCTCTTTCGGCACAAGCCCCCGCTCCGGAGCGCACCGCGGCCGGCCGGAGGCTCTCTGCCGGCGAAGGTGCCTCGTCTCCGGCAAGGAAGCCTCAGCCGCTTCTCCTGCACACGGAGAGCGTGCTAGCTGCTGAAACGTGAAGAAAGAAGCTGCAGAACACTGGCACTGAGCGTGCAGCTTTCCAGCGGAGAGAAAAAGCTACTTGAACACTCTGCAAGCCTTTCCACTCCCAAAAACATGCACATGGAAGGAGCTGCTGCAAAAGCGATGCTGTGCTCGCTGCTGCTCCTCCTGAAGCTCTGGCTGCTAAATCTGAGGCTTTCCTTCCAATTTCAAGCTGCAAAGCACTTGCTGAATTGCAGGGAAAGTCCGGGAGGCATTTGCTGTGCTGGCACACTTTCTCCTTCCTAGACAGAGTGGAAAAGCTTTTCCCTGCCGTGTAGGCGACAAGAGACGCATTAGACGGGCATCCGGAGCTGTCCGAAGGTAAGCGCCTGTTCCCGGCCTCTTTCGGCACAAGCCCCCGCTCCGGAGCGCACCGCGGCCGGCCGGAGGCTCTCTGCCGGCGAAGGTGCCTCGTCTCCGGCAAGGAAGCCTCAGCCGCTTCTCCTGCACACGGAGAGCGTGCTAGCTGCTGAAACGTGAAGAAAGAAGCTGCAGAACACTGGCACTGAGCGTGCAGCTTTCCAGCGGAGAGAAAAAGCTACTTGAACACTCTGCAAGCCTTTCCACTCCCAAAAACATGCACATGGAAGGAGCTGCTGCAAAAGCGATGCTGTGCTCGCTGCTGCTCCTCCTGAAGCTCTGGCTGCTAAATCTGAGGCTTTCCTTCCAATTTCAAGCTGCAAAGCACTTGCTGAATTGCAGGGAAAGTCCGGGAGGCATTTGCTCTGCTGGCACACTTTCTCCTTCCTAGACAGAGTGGAAAAGCTTTTCCCTGCCGTGTAGGCGACAAGAGACGCATTAGACGGGCATCCGGAGCTGTCCGAAGGTAAGCGCCTGTTCCCGGCCTCTTTCGGCACAAGCCCCCGCTCCGGAGCGCACCGCGGCCGGCCGGAGGCTCTCTGCCGGCGAAGGTGCCTCGTCTCCGGCAAGGAAGCCTCAGCCGCTTCTCCTGCACACGGAGAGCGTGCTAGCTGCTGAAACGTGAAGAAAGAAGCTGCAGAACACTGGCACTGAGCGTGCAGCTTTCCAGCGGAGAGAAAAAGCTACTTGAACACTCTGCAAGCCTTTCCACTCCCAAAAACATGCACATGGAAGGAGCTGCTGCAAAAGCGATGCTGTGCTCGCTGCTGCTCCTCCTGAAGCTCTGGCTGCTAAATCGGAGGCTTTCCTTCCAATTTCAAGCTGCAAAGCACTTGCTGAATTGCAGGGAAAGTCCGGGAGGCATTTGCTGTGCTGGCACACTTTCTCCTTGCTAGACAGAGTGGAAAAGCTTTTCCCTGCCGTGTAGGCGACAAGAGACGCATTAGACGGGCATCCGGAGCTGTCCGAAGGTAAGCGCCTGTTCCCGGCCTCTTTCGGCACAAGCCCCCGCTCCGGAGCGCACCGCGGCCGGCCGGAGGCTCTCTGCCGGCGAAGGTGCCTCGTCTCCGGCAAGGAAGCCTCAGCCGCTTCTCCTGCACACGGAGAGCGTGCTAGCTGCTGAAACGTGAAGAAAGAAGCTGCAGAACACTGGCACTGAGCGTGCAGCTTTCCAGCGGAGAGAAAAAGCTACTTGAACACTCTGCAAGCCTTTCCACTCCCAAAAACATGCACATGGAAGGAGCTGCTGCAAAAGCGATGCTGTGCTCGCTGCTGCTCCTCCTGAAGCTCTGGCTGCTAAATCTGAGGCTTTCCTTCCAATTTCAAGCTGCAAAGCACTTGCTGAATTGCAGGGAAAGTCCGGGAGGCATTTGCTCTGCTGGCACACTTTCTCCTTCCTAGACAGAGTGGAAAAGCTTTTCCCTGCCGTGTAGGCGACAAGAGACGCATTAGACGGGCATCCGGAGCTGTCCGAAGGTAAGCGCCTGTTCCCGGCCTCTTTCGGCACAAGCCCCCGCTCCGGAGCGCACCGCGGCCGGCCGGAGGCTCTCTGCCGGCGAAGGTGCCGCTTCTCCGGCAAGGAAGCCTCAGCCGCTTCTCCTGCACACGGAGAGCGTGCTAGCTGCTGAAACGTGAAGAAAGAAGCTGCAGAACACTGGCACTGAGCGTGCAGCTTTCCAGCGGAGAGAAAAAGCTACTTGAACACTCTGCAAGCCTTTCCACTCCCAAAAACATGCACATGGAAGGAGCTGCTGCAAAAGCGATGCTGTGCTCGCTGCTGCTCCTCCTGAAGCTCTGGCTGCTAAATCTGAGGCTTTCCTTCCAATTTCAAGCTGCAAAGCACTTGCTGAATTGCAGGGAAAGTCCGGGAGGCATTTGCTGTGCTGGCACACTTTCTCCTTCCTAGACAGAGTGGAAAAGCTTTTCCCTGCCGTGTAGGCGACAAGAGACGCATTAGACGGGCATCCGGAGCTGTCCGAAGGTAAGCGCCTGTTCCCGGCCTCTTTCGGCACAAGCCCCCGCTCCGGAGCGCACCGCGGCCGGCCGGAGGCTCTCTGCCGGCGAAGGTGCCTCGTCTCCGGCAAGGAAGCCTCAGCCGCTTCTCCTGCACACGGAGAGCGTGCTAGCTGCTGAAACGTGAAGAAAGAAGCTGCAGAACACTGGCACTGAGCGTGCAGCTTTCCAGCGGAGAGAAAAAGCTACTTGAACACTCTGCAAGCCTTTCCACTCCCAAAAACATGCACATGGAAGGAGCTGCTGCAAAAGCGATGCTGTGCTCGCTGCTGCTCCTCCTGAAGCTCTGGCTGCTAAATCTGAGGCTTTCCTTCCAATTTCAAGCTGCAAAGCACTTGCTGAATTGCAGGGAAAGTCCGGGAGGCATTTGCTCTGCTGGCACACTTTCTCCTTCCTAGACAGAGTGGAAAAGCTTTTCCCTGCCGTGTAGGCGACAAGAGACGCATTAGACGGGCATCCGGAGCTGTCCGAAGGTAAGCGCCTGTTCCCGGCCTCTTTCGGCACAAGCCCCCGCTCCGGAGCGCACCGCGGCCGGCCGGAGGCTCTCTGCCGGCGAAGGTGCCTCGTCTCCGGCAAGGAAGCCTCAGCCGCTTCTCCTGCACACGGAGAGCGTGCTAGCTGCTGAAACGTGAAGAAAGAAGCTGCAGAACACTGGCACTGAGCGTGCAGCTTTCCAGCGGAGAGAAAAAGCTACTTGAACACTCTGCAAGCCTTTCCACTCCCAAAAACATGCACATGGAAGGAGCTGCTGCAAAAGCGATGCTGTGCTCGCTGCTGCTCCTCCTGAAGCTCTGGCTGCTAAATCTGAGGCTTTCCTTCCAATTTCAAGCTGCAAAGCACTTGCTGAATTGCAGGGAAAGTCCGGGAGGCATTTGCTCTGCTGGCACACTTTCTCCTTCCTAGACAGAGTGGAAAAGCTTTTCCCTGCCGTGTAGGCGACAAGAGACGCATTAGACGGGCATCCGGAGCTGTCCGAAGGTAAGCGCCTGTTCCCGGCCTCTTTCGGCACAAGCCCCCGCTCCGGAGCGCACCGCGGCCGGCCGGAGGCTCTCTGCCGGCGAAGGTGCCGCTTCTCCGGCAAGGAAGCCTCAGCCGCTTCTCCTGCACACGGAGAGCGTGCTAGCTGCTGAAACGTGAAGAAAGAAGCTGCAGAACACTGGCACTGAGCGTGCAGCTTTCCAGCGGAGAGAAAAAGCTACTTGAACACTCTGCAAGCCTTTCCACTCCCAAAAACATGCACATGGAAGGAGCTGCTGCAAAAGCGATGCTGTGCTCGCTGCTGCTCCTCCTGAAGCTCTGGCTGCTAAATCTGAGGCTTTCCTTCCAATTTCAAGCTGCAAAGCACTTGCTGAATTGCAGGGAAAGTCCGGGAGGCATTTGCTGTGCTGGCACACTTTCTCCTTCCTAGACAGAGTGGAAAAGCTTTTCCCTGCCGTGTAGGCGACAAGAGACGCATTAGACGGGCATCCGGAGCTGTCCGAAGGTAAGCGCCTGTTCCCGGCCTCTTTCGGCACAAGCCCCCGCTCCGGAGCGCACCGCGGCCGGCCGGAGGCTCTCTGCCGGCGAAGGTGCCTCGTCTCCGGCAAGGAAGCCTCAGCCGCTTCTCCTGCACACGGAGAGCGTGCTAGCTGCTGAAACGTGAAGAAAGAAGCTGCAGAACACTGGCACTGAGCGTGCAGCTTTCCAGCGGAGAGAAAAAGCTACTTGAACACTCTGCAAGCCTTTCCACTCCCAAAAACATGCACATGGAAGGAGCTGCTGCAAAAGCGATGCTGTGCTCGCTGCTGCTGCTCCTGAAGCTCTGGCTGCTAAATCTGAGGCTTTCCTTCTAATTTCAAGCTGCAAAGCACTTGCTGAATTGCAGGGAAAGTCCGGGAGGCATTTGCTGTGCTGGCACACTTTCTCCTTCCTAGACAGAGTGGAAAAGCTTTTCCCTGCCGTGTAGGCGACAAGAGACGCATTAGACGGGCATCCGGAGCTGTCCGAAGGTAAGCGCCTGTTCCCGGCCTCTTTCGGCACAAGCCCCCGCTCCGGAGCGCACCGCGGCCGGCCGGAGGCTCTCTGCCGGCGAAGGTGCCTCGTCTCCGGCAAGGAAGCCTCAGCCGCTTCTCCTGCACACGGAGAGCGTGCTAGCTGCTGAAACGTGAAGAAAGAAGCTGCAGAACACTGGCACTGAGCGTGCAGCTTTCCAGCGGAGAGAAAAAGCTACTTGAACACTCTGCAAGCCTTTCCACTCCCAAAAACATGCACATGGAAGGAGCTGCTGCAAAAGCGATGCTGTGCTCGCTGCTGCTCCTCCTGAAGCTCTGGCTGCTAAATCTGAGGCTTTCCTTCCAATTTCAAGCTGCAAAGCACTTGCTGAATTGCAGGGAAAGTCCGGGAGGCATTTGCTGTGCTGGCACACTTTCTCCTTCCTAGACAGAGTGGAAAAGCTTTTCCCTGCCGTGTAGGCGACAAGAGACGCATTAGACGGGCATCCGGAGCTGTCCGAAGGTAAGCGCCTGTTGCCGGCCTCTTTCGGCACAAGCCCCCGCTCCGGAGCGCACCGCGGCCGGCCGGAGGCTCTCTGCCGGCGAAGGTGCCTCGTCTCCGGCAAGGAAGCCTCAGCCGCTTCTCCTGCACACGGAGAGCGTGCTAGCTGCTGAAACGTGAAGAAAGAAGCTGCAGAACACTGGCACTGAGCGTGCAGCTTTCCAGCGGAGAGAAAAAGCTACTTGAACACTCTGCAAGCCTTTCCACTCCCAAAAACATGCACATGGAAGGAGCTGCTGCAAAAGCGATGCTGTGCTCGCTGCTGCTCCTGAAGCTCTGGCTGCTAAATCGGAGGCTTTCCTTCCAATTTCAAGCTGCAAAGCACTTGCTGAATTGCAGGGAAAGTCCGGGAGGCATTTGCTGTGCTGGCACACTTTCTCCTTCCTAGACAGAGTGGAAAAGCTTTTCCCTGCCGTGTAGGCGACAAGAGACGCATTAGACGGGCATCCGGAGCTGTCCGAAGGTAAGCGCCTGTTCCCGGCCTCTTTCGGCACAAGCCCCCGCTCCGGAGCGCACCGCGGCCGGCAGGAGGCTCTCTGCCGGCGAAGGTGCCTCGTCTCCGGCAAGGAAGCCTCAGCCGCTTCTCCTGCACACGGAGAGCGTGCTAGCTGCTGAAACGTGAAGAAAGAAGCTGCAGAACACTGGCACTGAGCGTGCAGCTTTCCAGCGGAGAGAAAAAGCTACTTGAACACTCTGCAAGCCTTTCCACTCCCAAAAACATGCACATGGAAGGAGCTGCTGCAAAAGCGATGCTGTGCTCGCTGCTGCTCCTCCTGAAGCTCTGGCTGCTAAATCTGAGGCTTTCCTTCCAATTTCAAGCTGCAAAGCACTTGCTGAATTGCAGGGAAAGTCCGGGAGGCATTTGCTGTGCTGGCACACTTTCTCCTTCCTAGACAGAGTGGAAAAGCTTTTCCCTGCCGTGTAGGCGACAAGAGACGCATTAGACGGGCATCCGGAGCTGTCCGAAGGTAAGCGCCTGTTGCCGGCCTCTTTCGGCACAAGCCCCCGCTCCGGAGCGCACCGCGGCCGGCCGGAGGCTCTCTGCCGGCGAAGGTGCCTCGTCTCCGGCAAGGAAGCCTCAGCCGCTTCTCCTGCACACGGAGAGCGTGCTAGCTGCTGAAACGTGAAGAAAGAAGCTGCAGAACACTGGCACTGAGCGTGCAGCTTTCCAGCGGAGAGAAAAAGCTACTTGAACACTCTGCAAGCCTTTCCACTCCCAAAAACATGCACATGGAAGGAGCTGCTGCAAAAGCGATGCTGTGCTCGCTGCTGCTCCTCCTGAAGCTCTGGCTGCTAAATCTGAGGCTTTCCTTCCAATTTCAAGCTGCAAAGCACTTGCTGAATTGCAGGGAAAGTCCGGGAGGCATTTGCTGTGCTGGCACACTTTCTCCTTCCTAGACAGAGTGGAAAAGCTTTTCCCTGCCGTGTAGGCGACAAGAGACGCATTAGACGGGCATCCGGAGCTGTCCGAAGGTAAGCGCCTGTTGCCGGCCTCTTTCGGCACAAGCCCCCGCTCCGGAGCGCACCGCGGCCGGCCGGAGGCTCTCTGCCGGCGAAGGTGCCTCGTCTCCGGCAAGGAAGCCTCAGCCGCTTCTCCTGCACACGGAGAGCGTGCTAGCTGCTGAAACGTGAAGAAAGAAGCTGCAGAACACTGGCACTGAGCGTGCAGCTTTCCAGCGGAGAGAAAAAGCTACTTGAACACTCTGCAAGCCTTTCCACTCCCAAAAACATGCACATGGAAGGAGCTGCTGCAAAAGCGATGCTGTGCTCGCTGCTGCTCCTCCTGAAGCTCTGGCTGCTAAATCTGAGGCTTTCCTTCCAATTTCAAGCTGCAAAGCACTTGCTGAATTGCAGGGAAAGTCCGGGAGGCATTTGCTGTGCTGGCACACTTTCTCCTTCCTAGACAGAGTGGAAAAGCTTTTCCCTGCCGTGTAGGCGACAAGAGACGCATTAGACGGGCATCCGGAGCTGTCCGAAGGTAAGCGCCTGTTCCCGGCCTCTTTCGGCACAAGCCCCCGCTCCGGAGCGCACCGCGGCCGGCAGGAGGCTCTCTGCCGGCGAAGGTGCCTCGTCTCCGGCAAGGAAGCCTCAGCCGCTTCTCCTGCACACGGAGAGCGTGCTAGCTGCTGAAACGTGAAGAAAGAAGCTGCAGAACACTGGCACTGAGCGTGCAGCTTTCCAGCGGAGAGAAAAAGCTACTTGAACACTCTGCAAGCCTTTCCACTCCCAAAAACATGCACATGGAAGGAGCTGCTGCAAAAGCGATGCTGTGCTCGCTGCTGCTGCTCCTGAAGCTCTGGCTGCTAAATCGGAGGCTTTCCTTCCAATTTCAAGCTGCAAAGCACTTGCTGAATTGCAGGGAAAGTCCGGGAGGCATTTGCTGTGCTGGCACACTTTCTCCTTCCTAGACAGAGTGGAAAAGCTTTTCCCTGCCGTGTAGGCGACAAGAGACGCATTAGACGGGCATCCGGAGCTGTCCGAAGGTAAGCGCCTGTTGCCGGCCTCTTTCGGCACAAGCCCCCGCTCCGGAGCGCACCGCGGCCGGCCGGAGGCTCTCTGCCGGCGAAGGTGCCTCGTCTCCGGCAAGGAAGCCTCAGCCGCTTCTCCTGCACACGGAGAGCGTGCTAGCTGCTGAAACGTGAAGAAAGAAGCTGCAGAACACTGGCACTGAGCGTGCAGCTTTCCAGCGGAGAGAAAAAGCTACTTGAACACTCTGCAAGCCTTTCCACTCCCAAAAACATGCACATGGAAGGAGCTGCTGCAAAAGCGATGCTGTGCTCGCTGCTGCTCCTCCTGAAGCTCTGGCTGCTAAATCTGAGGCTTTCCTTCCAATTTCAAGCTGCAAAGCACTTGCTGAATTGCAGGGAAAGTCCGGGAGGCATTTGCTGTGCTGGCACACTTTCTCCTTCCTAGACAGAGTGGAAAAGCTTTTTCCTGCCGTGTAGGCGACAAGAGACGCATTAGACGGGCATCCGGAGCTGTCCGAAGGTAAGCGCCTGTTCCCGGCCTCTTTCGGCACAAGCCCCCGCTCCGGAGCGCACCGCGGCCGGCCGGAGGCTCTCTGCCGGCGAAGGTGCCTCGTCTCCGGCAAGGAAGCCTCAGCCGCTTCTCCTGCACACGGAGAGCGTGCTAGCTGCTGAAACGTGAAGAAAGAAGCTGCAGAACACTGGCACTGAGCGTGCAGCTTTCCAGCGGAGAGAAAAAGCTACTTGAACACTCTGCAAGCCTTTCCACTCCCAAAAACATGCACATGGAAGGAGCTGCTGCAAAAGCGATGCTGTGCTCGCTGCTGCTGCTCCTGAAGCTCTGGCTGCTAAATCGGAGGCTTTCCTTCCAATTTCAAGCTGCAAAGCACTTGCTGAATTGCAGGGAAAGTCCGGGAGGCATTTGCTGTGCTGGCACACTTTCTCCTTCCTAGACAGAGTGGAAAAGCTTTTCCCTGCCGTGTAGGCGACAAGAGACGCATTAGACGGGCATCCGGAGCTGTCCGAAGGTAAGCGCCTGTTGCCGGCCTCTTTCGGCACAAGCCCCCGCTCCGGAGCGCACCGCGGCCGGCCGGAGGCTCTCTGCCGGCGAAGGTGCCGCTTCTCCGGCAAGGAAGCCTCAGCCGCTTCTCCTGCACACGGAGAGCGTGCTAGCTGCTGAAACGTGAAGAAAGAAGCTGCAGAACACTGGCACTGAGCGTGCAGCTTTCCAGCGGAGAGAAAAAGCTACTTGAACACTCTGCAAGCCTTTCCACTCCCAAAAACATGCACATGGAAGGAGCTGCTGCAAAAGCGATGCTGTGCTCGCTGCTGCTCCTCCTGAAGCTCTGGCTGCTAAATCTGAGGCTTTCCTTCCAATTTCAAGCTGCAAAGCACTTGCTGAATTGCAGGGAAAGTCCGGGAGGCATTTGCTCTGCTGGCACACTTTCTCCTTCCTAGACAGAGTGGAAAAGCTTTTCCCTGCCGTGTAGGCGACAAGAGACGCATTAGACGGGCATCCGGAGCTGTCCGAAGGTAAGCGCCTGTTCCCGGCCTCTTTCGGCACAAGCCCCCGCTCCGGAGCGCACCGCGGCCGGCCGGAGGCTCTCTGCCGGCGAAGGTGCCGCTTCTCCGGCAAGGAAGCCTCAGCCGCTTCTCCTGCACACGGAGAGCGTGCTAGCTGCTGAAACGTGAAGAAAGAAGCTGCAGAACACTGGCACTGAGCGTGCAGCTTTCCAGCGGAGAGAAAAAGCTACTTGAACACTCTGCAAGCCTTTCCACTCCCAAAAACATGCACATGGAAGGAGCTGCTGCAAAAGCGATGCTGTGCTCGCTGCTGCTCCTCCTGAAGCTCTGGCTGCTAAATCTGAGGCTTTCCTTCCAATTTCAAGCTGCAAAGCACTTGCTGAATTGCAGGGAAAGTCCGGGAGGCATTTGCTGTGCTGGCACACTTTCTCCTTCCTAGACAGAGTGGAAAAGCTTTTCCCTGCCGTGTAGGCGACAAGAGACGCATTAGACGGGCATCCGGAGCTGTCCGAAGGTAAGCGCCTGTTGCCGGCCTCTTTCGGCACAAGCCCCCGCTCCGGAGCGCACCGCGGCCGGCCGGAGGCTCTCTGCCGGCGAAGGTGCCTCGTCTCCGGCAAGGAAGCCTCAGCCGCTTCTCCTGCACACGGAGAGCGTGCTAGCTGCTGAAACGTGAAGAAAGAAGCTGCAGAACACTGGCACTGAGCGTGCAGCTTTCCAGCGGAGAGAAAAAGCTACTTGAACACTCTGCAAGCCTTTCCACTCCCAAAAACATGCACATGGAAGGAGCTGCTGCAAAAGCGATGCTGTGCTCGCTGCTGCTCCTCCTGAAGCTCTGGCTGCTAAATCTGAGGCTTTCCTTCCAATTTCAAGCTGCAAAGCACTTGCTGAATTGCAGGGAAAGTCCGGGAGGCATTTGCTGTGCTGGCACACTTTCTCCTTCCTAGACAGAGTGGAAAAGCTTTTCCCTGCCGTGTAGGCGACAAGAGACGCATTAGACGGGCATCCGGAGCTGTCCGAAGGTAAGCGCCTGTTCCCGGCCTCTTTCGGCACAAGCCCCCGCTCCGGAGCGCACCGCGGCCGGCCGGAGGCTCTCTGCCGGCGAAGGTGCCTCGTCTCCGGCAAGGAAGCCTCAGCCGCTTCTCCTGCACACGGAGAGCGTGCTAGCTGCTGAAACGTGAAGAAAGAAGCTGCAGAACACTGGCACTGAGCGTGCAGCTTTCCAGCGGAGAGAAAAAGCTACTTGAACACTCTGCAAGCCTTTCCACTCCCAAAAACATGCACATGGAAGGAGCTGCTGCAAAAGCGATGCTGTGCTCGCTGCTGCTGCTCCTGAAGCTCTGGCTGCTAAATCGGAGGCTTTCCTTCCAATTTCAAGCTGCAAAGCACTTGCTGAATTGCAGGGAAAGTCCGGGAGGCATTTGCTGTGCTGGCACACTTTCTCCTTCCTAGACAGAGTGGAAAAGCTTTTCCCTGCCGTGTAGGCGACAAGAGACGCATTAGACGGGCATCCGGAGCTGTCCGAAGGTAAGCGCCTGTTCCCGGCCTCTTTCGGCACAAGCCCCCGCTCCGGAGCGCACCGCGGCCGGCCGGAGGCTCTCTGCCGGCGAAGGTGCCTCGTCTCCGGCAAGGAAGCCTCAGCCGCTTCTCCTGCACACGGAGAGCGTGCTAGCTGCTGAAACGTGAAGAAAGAAGCTGCAGAACACTGGCACTGAGCGTGCAGCTTTCCAGCGGAGAGAAAAAGCTACTTGAACACTCTGCAAGCCTTTCCACTCCCAAAAACATGCACATGGAAGGAGCTGCTGCAAAAGCGATGCTGTGCTCGCTGCTGCTCCTCCTGAAGCTCTGGCTGCTAAATCTGAGGCTTTCCTTCCAATTTCAAGCTGCAAAGCACTTGCTGAATTGCAGGGAAAGTCCGGGAGGCATTTGCTCTGCTGGCACACTTTCTCCTTCCTAGACAGAGTGGAAAAGCTTTTCCCTGCCGTGTAGGCGACAAGAGACGCATTAGACGGGCATCCGGAGCTGTCCGAAGGTAAGCGCCTGTTGCCGGCCTCTTTCGGCACAAGCCCCCGCTCCGGAGCGCACCGCGGCCGGCCGGAGGTTCTCTGCCGGCGAAGGTGCCTCGTCTCCGGCAAGGAAGCCTCAGCCGCTTCTCCTGCACACGGAGAGCGTGCTAGCTGCTGAAACGTGAAGAAAGAAGCGGCAGAACACTGGCACTGAGCGTGCAGCTTTCCAGCGGAGAGAAAAAGCTACTTGAACACTCTGCAAGCCTTTCCACTCCCAAAAACATGCACATGGAAGGAGCTGCTGCAAAAGCGATGCTGTGCTCGCTGCTGCTGCTCCTGAAGCTCTGGCTGCTAAATCTGAGGCTTTCCTTCCAATTTCAAGCTGCAAAGCACTTGCTGAATTGCAGGGAAAGTCCGGGAGGCATTTGCTGTGCTGGCACACTTTCTCCTTCCTAGACAGAGTGGAAAAGCTTTTCCCTGCCGTGTAGGCGACAAGAGACGCATTAGACGGGCATCCGGAGCTGTCCGAAGGTAAGCGCCTGTTGCCGGCCTCTTTCGGCACAAGCCCCCGCTCCGGAGCGCACCGCGGCCGGCCGGAGGCTCTCTGCCGGCGAAGGTGCCGCTTCTCCGGCAAGGAAGCCTCAGCCGCTTCTCCTGCACACGGAGAGCGTGCTAGCTGCTGAAACGTGAAGAAAGAAGCTGCAGAACACTGGCACTGAGCGTGCAGCTTTCCAGCGGAGAGAAAAAGCTACTTGAACACTCTGCAAGCCTTTCCACTCCCAAAAACATGCACATGGAAGGAGCTGCTGCAAAAGCGATGCTGTGCTCGCTGCTGCTCCTCCTGAAGCTCTGGCTGCTAAATCTGAGGCTTTCCTTCCAATTTCAAGCTGCAAAGCACTTGCTGAATTGCAGGGAAAGTCCGGGAGGCATTTGCTGTGCTGGCACACTTTCTCCTTCCTAGACAGAGTGGAAAAGCTTTTTCCTGCCGTGTAGGCGACAAGAGACGCATTAGACGGGCATCCGGAGCTGTCCGAAGGTAAGCGCCTGTTCCCGGCCTCTTTCGGCACAAGCCCCCGCTCCGGAGCGCACCGCGGCCGGCCGGAGGCTCTCTGCCGGCGAAGGTGCCGCTTCTCCGGCAAGGAAGCCTCAGCCGCTTCTCCTGCACACGGAGAGCGTGCTAGCTGCTGAAACGTGAAGAAAGAAGCTGCAGAACACTGGCACTGAGCGTGCAGCTTTCCAGCGGAGAGAAAAAGCTACTTGAACACTCTGCAAGCCTTTCCACTCCCAAAAACATGCACATGGAAGGAGCTGCTGCAAAAGCGATGCTGTGCTCGCTGCTGCTCCTCCTGAAGCTCTGGCTGCTAAATCTGAGGCTTTCCTTCCAATTTCAAGCTGCAAAGCACTTGCTGAATTGCAGGGAAAGTCCGGGAGGCATTTGCTCTGCTGGCACACTTTCTCCTTCCTAGACAGAGTGGAAAAGCTTTTCCCTGCCGTGTAGGCGACAAGAGACGCATTAGACGGGCATCCGGAGCTGTCCGAAGGTAAGCGCCTGTTGCCGGCCTCTTTCGGCACAAGCCCCCGCTCCGGAGCGCACCGCGGCCGGCCGGAGGCTCTCTGCCGGCGAAGGTGCCGCTTCTCCGGCAAGGAAGCCTCAGCCGCTTCTCCTGCACACGGAGAGCGTGCTAGCTGCTGAAACGTGAAGAAAGAAGCTGCAGAACACTGGCACTGAGCGTGCAGCTTTCCAGCGGAGAGAAAAAGCTACTTGAACACTCTGCAAGCCTTTCCACTCCCAAAAACATGCACATGGAAGGAGCTGCTGCAAAAGCGATGCTGTGCTCGCTGCTGCTCCTCCTGAAGCTCTGGCTGCTAAATCTGAGGCTTTCCTTCCAATTTCAAGCTGCAAAGCACTTGCTGAATTGCAGGGAAAGTCCGGGAGGCATTTGCTGTGCTGGCACACTTTCTCCTTCCTAGACAGAGTGGAAAAGCTTTTCCCTGCCGTGTAGGCGACAAGAGACGCATTAGACGGGCATCCGGAGCTGTCCGAAGGTAAGCGCCTGTTCCCGGCCTCTTTCGGCACAAGCCCCCGCTCCGGAGCGCACCGCGGCCGGCCGGAGGCTCTCTGCCGGCGAAGGTGCCGCTTCTCCGGCAAGGAAGCCTCAGCCGCTTCTCCTGCACACGGAGAGCGTGCTAGCTGCTGAAACGTGAAGAAAGAAGCTGCAGAACACTGGCACTGAGCGTGCAGCTTTCCAGCGGAGAGAAAAAGCTACTTGAACACTCTGCAAGCCTTTCCACTCCCAAAAACATGCACATGGAAGGAGCTGCTGCAAAAGCGATGCTGTGCTCGCTGCTGCTGCTCCTGAAGCTCTGGCTGCTAAATCGGAGGCTTTCCTTCCAATTTCAAGCTGCAAAGCACTTGCTGAATTGCAGGGAAAGTCCGGGAGGCATTTGCTGTGCTGGCACACTTTCTCCTTCCTAGACAGAGTGGAAAAGCTTTTCCCTGCCGTGTAGGCGACAAGAGACGCATTAGACGGGCATCCGGAGCTGTCCGAAGGTAAGCGCCTGTTCCCGGCCTCTTTCGGCACAAGCCCCCGCTCCGGAGCGCACCGCGGCCGGCCGGAGGCTCTCTGCCGGCGAAGGTGCCTCGTCTCCGGCAAGGAAGCCTCAGCCGCTTCTCCTGCACACGGAGAGCGTGCTAGCTGCTGAAACGTGAAGAAAGAAGCTGCAGAACACTGGCACTGAGCCTGCAGCTTTCCAGCGGAGAGAAAAAGCTACTTGAACACTCTGCAAGCCTTTCCACTCCCAAAAACATGCACATGGAAGGAGCTGCTGCAAAAGCGATGCTGTGCTCGCTGCTGCTCCTCCTGAAGCTCTGGCTGCTAAATCTGAGGCTTTCCTTCCAATTTCAAGCTGCAAAGCACTTGCTGAATTGCAGGGAAAGTCCGGGAGGCATTTGCTCTGCTGGCACACTTTCTCCTTCCTAGACAGAGTGGAAAAGCTTTTTCCTGCCGTGTAGGCGACAAGAGACGCATTAGACGGGCATCCGGAGCTGTCCGAAGGTAAGCGCCTGTTCCCGGCCTCTTTCGGCACAAGCCCCCGCTCCGGAGCGCACCGCGGCCGGCCGGAGGCTCTCTGCCGGCGAAGGTGCCTCGTCTCCGGCAAGGAAGCCTCAGCCGCTTCTCCTGCACACGGAGAGCGTGCTAGCTGCTGAAACGTGAAGAAAGAAGCTGCAGAACACTGGCACTGAGCGTGCAGCTTTCCAGCGGAGAGAAAAAGCTACTTGAACACTCTGCAAGCCTTTCCACTCCCAAAAACATGCACATGGAAGGAGCTGCTGCAAAAGCGATGCTGTGCTCGCTGCTGCTCCTCCTGAAGCTCTGGCTGCTAAATCTGAGGCTTTCCTTCCAATTTCAAGCTGCAAAGCACTTGCTGAATTGCAGGGAAAGTCCGGGAGGCATTTGCTGTGCTGGCACACTTTCTCCTTCCTAGACAGAGTGGAAAAGCTTTTCCCTGCCGTGTAGGCGACAAGAGACGCATTAGACGGGCATCCGGAGCTGTCCGAAGGTAAGCGCCTGTTCCCGGCCTCTTTCGGCACAAGCCCCCGCTCCGGAGCGCACCGCGGCCGGCCGGAGGCTCTCTGCCGGCGAAGGTGCCTCGTCTCCGGCAAGGAAGCCTCAGCCGCTTCTCCTGCACACGGAGAGCGTGCTAGCTGCTGAAACGTGAAGAAAGAAGCTGCAGAACACTGGCACTGAGCGTGCAGCTTTCCAGCGGAGAGAAAAAGCTACTTGAACACTCTGCAAGCCTTTCCACTCCCAAAAACATGCACATGGAAGGAGCTGCTGCAAAAGCGATGCTGTGCTCGCTGCTGCTCCTCCTGAAGCTCTGGCTGCTAAATCTGAGGCTTTCCTTCCAATTTCAAGCTGCAAAGCACTTGCTGAATTGCAGGGAAAGTCCGGGAGGCATTTGCTCTGCTGGCACACTTTCTCCTTCCTAGACAGAGTGGAAAAGCTTTTCCCTGCCGTGTAGGCGACAAGAGACGCATTAGACGGGCATCCGGAGCTGTCCGAAGGTAAGCGCCTGTTCCCGGCCTCTTTCGGCACAAGCCCCCGCTCCGGAGCGCACCGCGGCCGGCCGGAGGCTCTCTGCCGGCGAAGGTGCCTCGTCTCCGGCAAGGAAGCCTCAGCCGCTTCTCCTGCACACGGAGAGCGTGCTAGCTGCTGAAACGTGAAGAAAGAAGCTGCAGAACACTGGCACTGAGCGTGCAGCTTTCCAGCGGAGAGAAAAAGCTACTTGAACACTCTGCAAGCCTTTCCACTCCCAAAAACATGCACATGGAAGGAGCTGCTGCAAAAGCGATGCTGTGCTCGCTGCTGCTCCTCCTGAAGCTCTGGCTGCTAAATCTGAGGCTTTCCTTCCAATTTCAAGCTGCAAAGCACTTGCTGAATTGCAGGGAAAGTCCGGGAGGCATTTGCTGTGCTGGCACACTTTCTCCTTCCTAGACAGAGTGGAAAAGCTTTTCCCTGCCGTGTAGGCGACAAGAGACGCATTAGACGGGCATCCGGAGCTGTCCGAAGGTAAGCGCCTGTTGCCGGCCTCTTTCGGCACAAGCCCCCGCTCCGGAGCGCACCGCGGCCGGCCGGAGGTTCTCTGCCGGCGAAGGTGCCTCGTCTCCGGCAAGGAAGCCTCAGCCGCTTCTCCTGCACACGGAGAGCGTGCTAGCTGCTGAAACGTGAAGAAAGAAGCTGCAGAACACTGGCACTGAGCGTGCAGCTTTCCAGCGGAGAGAAAAAGCTACTTGAACACTCTGCAAGCCTTTCCACTCCCAAAAACATGCACATGGAAGGAGCTGCTGCAAAAGCGATGCTGTGCTCGCTGCTGCTCCTCCTGAAGCTCTGGCTGCTAAATCTGAGGCTTTCCTTCCAATTTCAAGCTGCAAAGCACTTGCTGAATTGCAGGGAAAGTCCGGGAGGCATTTGCTGTGCTGGCACACTTTCTCCTTCCTAGACAGAGTGGAAAAGCTTTTCCCTGCCGTGTAGGCGACAAGAGACGCATTAGACGGGCATCCGGAGCTGTCCGAAGGTAAGCGCCTGTTGCCGGCCTCTTTCGGCACAAGCCCCCGCTCCGGAGCGCACCGCGGCCGGCCGGAGGCTCTCTGCCGGCGAAGGTGCCTCGTCTCCGGCAAGGAAGCCTCAGCCGCTTCTCCTGCACACGGAGAGCGTGCTAGCTGCTGAAACGTGAAGAAAGAAGCTGCAGAACACTGGCACTGAGCGTGCAGCTTTCCAGCGGAGAGAAAAAGCTACTTGAACACTCTGCAAGCCTTTCCACTCCCAAAAACATGCACATGGAAGGAGCTGCTGCAAAAGCGATGCTGTGCTCGCTGCTGCTCCTCCTGAAGCTCTGGCTGCTAAATCTGAGGCTTTCCTTCCAATTTCAAGCTGCAAAGCACTTGCTGAATTGCAGGGAAAGTCCGGGAGGCATTTGCTCTGCTGGCACACTTTCTCCTTCCTAGACAGAGTGGAAAAGCTTTTCCCTGCCGTGTAGGCGACAAGAGACGCATTAGACGGGCATCCGGAGCTGTCCGAAGGTAAGCGCCTGTTGCCGGCCTCTTTCGGCACAAGCCCCCGCTCCGGAGCGCACCGCGGCCGGCCGGAGGTTCTCTGCCGGCGAAGGTGCCTCGTCTCCGGCAAGGAAGCCTCAGCCGCTTCTCCTGCACACGGAGAGCGTGCTAGCTGCTGAAACGTGAAGAAAGAAGCGGCAGAACACTGGCACTGAGCGTGCAGCTTTCCAGCGGAGAGAAAAAGCTACTTGAACACTCTGCAAGCCTTTCCACTCCCAAAAACATGCACATGGAAGGAGCTGCTGCAAAAGCGATGCTGTGCTCGCTGCTGCTGCTCCTGAAGCTCTGGCTGCTAAATCTGAGGCTTTCCTTCCAATTTCAAGCTGCAAAGCACTTGCTGAATTGCAGGGAAAGTCCGGGAGGCATTTGCTGTGCTGGCACACTTTCTCCTTCCTAGACAGAGTGGAAAAGCTTTTCCCTGCCGTGTAGGCGACAAGAGACGCATTAGACGGGCATCCGGAGCTGTCCGAAGGTAAGCGCCTGTTGCCGGCCTCTTTCGGCACAAGCCCCCGCTCCGGAGCGCACCGCGGCCGGCCGGAGGCTCTCTGCCGGCGAAGGTGCCGCTTCTCCGGCAAGGAAGCCTCAGCCGCTTCTCCTGCACACGGAGAGCGTGCTAGCTGCTGAAACGTGAAGAAAGAAGCTGCAGAACACTGGCACTGAGCGTGCAGCTTTCCAGCGGAGAGAAAAAGCTACTTGAACACTCTGCAAGCCTTTCCACTCCCAAAAACATGCACATGGAAGGAGCTGCTGCAAAAGCGATGCTGTGCTCGCTGCTGCTCCTCCTGAAGCTCTGGCTGCTAAATCTGAGGCTTTCCTTCCAATTTCAAGCTGCAAAGCACTTGCTGAATTGCAGGGAAAGTCCGGGAGGCATTTGCTGTGCTGGCACACTTTCTCCTTCCTAGACAGAGTGGAAAAGCTTTTTCCTGCCGTGTAGGCGACAAGAGACGCATTAGACGGGCATCCGGAGCTGTCCGAAGGTAAGCGCCTGTTCCCGGCCTCTTTCGGCACAAGCCCCC
The DNA here is from genome assembly GCF_963513975.1 of Fringilla coelebs. NCBI lineage: Eukaryota > Metazoa > Chordata > Aves > Passeriformes > Fringillidae > Fringilla > Fringilla coelebs. The sequence continues at coordinate 83,804 of NW_028167239.1, forward strand.
GCTCCGGAGCGCACCGCGGCCGGCCGGAGGCTCTCTGCCGGCGAAGGTGCCGCTTCTCCGGCAAGGAAGCCTCAGCCGCTTCTCCTGCACACGGAGAGCGTGCTAGCTGCTGAAACGTGAAGAAAGAAGCTGCAGAACACTGGCACTGAGCGTGCAGCTTTCCAGCGGAGAGAAAAAGCTACTTGAACACTCTGCAAGCCTTTCCACTCCCAAAAACATGCACATGGAAGGAGCTGCTGCAAAAGCGATGCTGTGCTCGCTGCTGCTCCTCCTGAAGCTCTGGCTGCTAAATCTGAGGCTTTCCTTCCAATTTCAAGCTGCAAAGCACTTGCTGAATTGCAGGGAAAGTCCGGGAGGCATTTGCTCTGCTGGCACACTTTCTCCTTCCTAGACAGAGTGGAAAAGCTTTTCCCTGCCGTGTAGGCGACAAGAGACGCATTAGACGGGCATCCGGAGCTGTCCGAAGGTAAGCGCCTGTTGCCGGCCTCTTTCGGCACAAGCCCCCGCTCCGGAGCGCACCGCGGCCGGCCGGAGGCTCTCTGCCGGCGAAGGTGCCGCTTCTCCGGCAAGGAAGCCTCAGCCGCTTCTCCTGCACACGGAGAGCGTGCTAGCTGCTGAAACGTGAAGAAAGAAGCTGCAGAACACTGGCACTGAGCGTGCAGCTTTCCAGCGGAGAGAAAAAGCTACTTGAACACTCTGCAAGCCTTTCCACTCCCAAAAACATGCACATGGAAGGAGCTGCTGCAAAAGCGATGCTGTGCTCGCTGCTGCTCCTCCTGAAGCTCTGGCTGCTAAATCTGAGGCTTTCCTTCCAATTTCAAGCTGCAAAGCACTTGCTGAATTGCAGGGAAAGTCCGGGAGGCATTTGCTGTGCTGGCACACTTTCTCCTTCCTAGACAGAGTGGAAAAGCTTTTCCCTGCCGTGTAGGCGACAAGAGACGCATTAGACGGGCATCCGGAGCTGTCCGAAGGTAAGCGCCTGTTCCCGGCCTCTTTCGGCACAAGCCCCCGCTCCGGAGCGCACCGCGGCCGGCCGGAGGCTCTCTGCCGGCGAAGGTGCCGCTTCTCCGGCAAGGAAGCCTCAGCCGCTTCTCCTGCACACGGAGAGCGTGCTAGCTGCTGAAACGTGAAGAAAGAAGCTGCAGAACACTGGCACTGAGCGTGCAGCTTTCCAGCGGAGAGAAAAAGCTACTTGAACACTCTGCAAGCCTTTCCACTCCCAAAAACATGCACATGGAAGGAGCTGCTGCAAAAGCGATGCTGTGCTCGCTGCTGCTGCTCCTGAAGCTCTGGCTGCTAAATCGGAGGCTTTCCTTCCAATTTCAAGCTGCAAAGCACTTGCTGAATTGCAGGGAAAGTCCGGGAGGCATTTGCTGTGCTGGCACACTTTCTCCTTCCTAGACAGAGTGGAAAAGCTTTTCCCTGCCGTGTAGGCGACAAGAGACGCATTAGACGGGCATCCGGAGCTGTCCGAAGGTAAGCGCCTGTTCCCGGCCTCTTTCGGCACAAGCCCCCGCTCCGGAGCGCACCGCGGCCGGCCGGAGGCTCTCTGCCGGCGAAGGTGCCTCGTCTCCGGCAAGGAAGCCTCAGCCGCTTCTCCTGCACACGGAGAGCGTGCTAGCTGCTGAAACGTGAAGAAAGAAGCTGCAGAACACTGGCACTGAGCCTGCAGCTTTCCAGCGGAGAGAAAAAGCTACTTGAACACTCTGCAAGCCTTTCCACTCCCAAAAACATGCACATGGAAGGAGCTGCTGCAAAAGCGATGCTGTGCTCGCTGCTGCTCCTCCTGAAGCTCTGGCTGCTAAATCTGAGGCTTTCCTTCCAATTTCAAGCTGCAAAGCACTTGCTGAATTGCAGGGAAAGTCCGGGAGGCATTTGCTCTGCTGGCACACTTTCTCCTTCCTAGACAGAGTGGAAAAGCTTTTTCCTGCCGTGTAGGCGACAAGAGACGCATTAGACGGGCATCCGGAGCTGTCCGAAGGTAAGCGCCTGTTCCCGGCCTCTTTCGGCACAAGCCCCCGCTCCGGAGCGCACCGCGGCCGGCCGGAGGCTCTCTGCCGGCGAAGGTGCCTCGTCTCCGGCAAGGAAGCCTCAGCCGCTTCTCCTGCACACGGAGAGCGTGCTAGCTGCTGAAACGTGAAGAAAGAAGCTGCAGAACACTGGCACTGAGCGTGCAGCTTTCCAGCGGAGAGAAAAAGCTACTTGAACACTCTGCAAGCCTTTCCACTCCCAAAAACATGCACATGGAAGGAGCTGCTGCAAAAGCGATGCTGTGCTCGCTGCTGCTCCTCCTGAAGCTCTGGCTGCTAAATCTGAGGCTTTCCTTCCAATTTCAAGCTGCAAAGCACTTGCTGAATTGCAGGGAAAGTCCGGGAGGCATTTGCTGTGCTGGCACACTTTCTCCTTCCTAGACAGAGTGGAAAAGCTTTTCCCTGCCGTGTAGGCGACAAGAGACGCATTAGACGGGCATCCGGAGCTGTCCGAAGGTAAGCGCCTGTTCCCGGCCTCTTTCGGCACAAGCCCCCGCTCCGGAGCGCACCGCGGCCGGCCGGAGGCTCTCTGCCGGCGAAGGTGCCTCGTCTCCGGCAAGGAAGCCTCAGCCGCTTCTCCTGCACACGGAGAGCGTGCTAGCTGCTGAAACGTGAAGAAAGAAGCTGCAGAACACTGGCACTGAGCGTGCAGCTTTCCAGCGGAGAGAAAAAGCTACTTGAACACTCTGCAAGCCTTTCCACTCCCAAAAACATGCACATGGAAGGAGCTGCTGCAAAAGCGATGCTGTGCTCGCTGCTGCTCCTCCTGAAGCTCTGGCTGCTAAATCTGAGGCTTTCCTTCCAATTTCAAGCTGCAAAGCACTTGCTGAATTGCAGGGAAAGTCCGGGAGGCATTTGCTCTGCTGGCACACTTTCTCCTTCCTAGACAGAGTGGAAAAGCTTTTCCCTGCCGTGTAGGCGACAAGAGACGCATTAGACGGGCATCCGGAGCTGTCCGAAGGTAAGCGCCTGTTCCCGGCCTCTTTCGGCACAAGCCCCCGCTCCGGAGCGCACCGCGGCCGGCCGGAGGCTCTCTGCCGGCGAAGGTGCCTCGTCTCCGGCAAGGAAGCCTCAGCCGCTTCTCCTGCACACGGAGAGCGTGCTAGCTGCTGAAACGTGAAGAAAGAAGCTGCAGAACACTGGCACTGAGCGTGCAGCTTTCCAGCGGAGAGAAAAAGCTACTTGAACACTCTGCAAGCCTTTCCACTCCCAAAAACATGCACATGGAAGGAGCTGCTGCAAAAGCGATGCTGTGCTCGCTGCTGCTCCTCCTGAAGCTCTGGCTGCTAAATCTGAGGCTTTCCTTCCAATTTCAAGCTGCAAAGCACTTGCTGAATTGCAGGGAAAGTCCGGGAGGCATTTGCTGTGCTGGCACACTTTCTCCTTCCTAGACAGAGTGGAAAAGCTTTTCCCTGCCGTGTAGGCGACAAGAGACGCATTAGACGGGCATCCGGAGCTGTCCGAAGGTAAGCGCCTGTTGCCGGCCTCTTTCGGCACAAGCCCCCGCTCCGGAGCGCACCGCGGCCGGCCGGAGGTTCTCTGCCGGCGAAGGTGCCTCGTCTCCGGCAAGGAAGCCTCAGCCGCTTCTCCTGCACACGGAGAGCGTGCTAGCTGCTGAAACGTGAAGAAAGAAGCTGCAGAACACTGGCACTGAGCGTGCAGCTTTCCAGCGGAGAGAAAAAGCTACTTGAACACTCTGCAAGCCTTTCCACTCCCAAAAACATGCACATGGAAGGAGCTGCTGCAAAAGCGATGCTGTGCTCGCTGCTGCTCCTCCTGAAGCTCTGGCTGCTAAATCTGAGGCTTTCCTTCCAATTTCAAGCTGCAAAGCACTTGCTGAATTGCAGGGAAAGTCCGGGAGGCATTTGCTGTGCTGGCACACTTTCTCCTTCCTAGACAGAGTGGAAAAGCTTTTCCCTGCCGTGTAGGCGACAAGAGACGCATTAGACGGGCATCCGGAGCTGTCCGAAGGTAAGCGCCTGTTGCCGGCCTCTTTCGGCACAAGCCCCCGCTCCGGAGCGCACCGCGGCCGGCCGGAGGCTCTCTGCCGGCGAAGGTGCCTCGTCTCCGGCAAGGAAGCCTCAGCCGCTTCTCCTGCACACGGAGAGCGTGCTAGCTGCTGAAACGTGAAGAAAGAAGCTGCAGAACACTGTCACTGAGCGTGCAGCTTTCCAGCGGAGAGAAAAAGCTACTTGAACACTCTGCAAGCCTTTCCACTCCCAAAAACATGCACATGGAAGGAGCTGCTGCAAAAGCGATGCTGTGCTCGCTGCTGCTGCTCCTGAAGCTCTGGCTGCTAAATCTGAGGCTTTCCTTCCAATTTCAAGCTGCAAAGCACTTGCTGAATTGCAGGGAAAGTCCGGGAGGCATTTGCTCTGCTGGCACACTTTCTCCTTCCTAGACAGAGTGGAAAAGCTTTTCCCTGCCGTGTAGGCGACAAGAGACGCATTAGACGGGCATCCGGAGCTGTCCGAAGGTAAGCGCCTGTTCCCGGCCTCTTTCGGCACAAGCCCCCGCTCCGGAGCGCACCGCGGCCGGCCGGAGGCTCTCTGCCGGCGAAGGTGCCTCGTCTCCGGCAAGGAAGCCTCAGCCGCTTCTCCTGCACACGGAGAGCGTGCTAGCTGCTGAAACGTGAAGAAAGAAGCTGCAGAACACTGGCACTGAGCGTGCAGCTTTCCAGCGGAGAGAAAAAGCTACTTGAACACTCTGCAAGCCTTTCCACTCCCAAAAACATGCACATGGAAGGAGCTGCTGCAAAAGCGATGCTGTGCTCGCTGCTGCTGCTCCTGAAGCTCTGGCTGCTAAATCTGAGGCTTTCCTTCCAATTTCAAGCTGCAAAGCACTTGCTGAATTGCAGGGAAAGTCCGGGAGGCATTTGCTGTGCTGGCACACTTTCTCCTTCCTAGACAGAGTGGAAAAGCTTTTCCCTGCCGTGTAGGCGACAAGAGACGCATTAGACGGGCATCCGGAGCTGTCCGAAGGTAAGCGCCTGTTGCCGGCCTCTTTCGGCACAAGCCCCCGCTCCGGAGCGCACCGCGGCCGGCCGGAGGCTCTCTGCCGGCGAAGGTGCCGCTTCTCCGGCAAGGAAGCCTCAGCCGCTTCTCCTGCACACGGAGAGCGTGCTAGCTGCTGAAACGTGAAGAAAGAAGCTGCAGAACACTGGCACTGAGCGTGCAGCTTTCCAGCGGAGAGAAAAAGCTACTTGAACACTCTGCAAGCCTTTCCACTCCCAAAAACATGCACATGGAAGGAGCTGCTGCAAAAGCGATGCTGTGCTCGCTGCTGCTCCTCCTGAAGCTCTGGCTGCTAAATCTGAGGCTTTCCTTCCAATTTCAAGCTGCAAAGCACTTGCTGAATTGCAGGGAAAGTCCGGGAGGCATTTGCTGTGCTGGCACACTTTCTCCTTCCTAGACAGAGTGGAAAAGCTTTTCCCTGCCGTGTAGGCGACAAGAGACGCATTAGACGGGCATCCGGAGCTGTCCGAAGGTAAGCGCCTGTTCCCGGCCTCTTTCGGCACAAGCCCCCGCTCCGGAGCGCACCGCGGCCGGCCGGAGGCTCTCTGCCGGCGAAGGTGCCTCGTCTCCGGCAAGGAAGCCTCAGCCGCTTCTCCTGCACACGGAGAGCGTGCTAGCTGCTGAAACGTGAAGAAAGAAGCTGCAGAACACTGGCACTGAGCGTGCAGCTTTCCAGCGGAGAGAAAAAGCTACTTGAACACTCTGCAAGCCTTTCCACTCCCAAAAACATGCACATGGAAGGAGCTGCTGCAAAAGCGATGCTGTGCTCGCTGCTGCTGCTCCTGAAGCTCTGGCTGCTAAATCTGAGGCTTTCCTTCCAATTTCAAGCTGCAAAGCACTTGCTGAATTGCAGGGAAAGTCCGGGAGGCATTTGCTCTGCTGGCACACTTTCTCCTTCCTAGACAGAGTGGAAAAGCTTTTCCCTGCCGTGTAGGCGACAAGAGACGCATTAGACGGGCATCCGGAGCTGTCCGAAGGTAAGCGCCTGTTCCCGGCCTCTTTCGGCACAAGCCCCCGCTCCGGAGCGCACCGCGGCCGGCCGGAGGTTCTCTGCCGGCGAAGGTGCCTCGTCTCCGGCAAGGAAGCCTCAGCCGCTTCTCCTGCACACGGAGAGCGTGCTAGCTGCTGAAACGTGAAGAAAGAAGCTGCAGAACACTGGCACTGAGCGTGCAGCTTTCCAGCGGAGAGAAAAAGCTACTTGAACACTCTGCAAGCCTTTCCACTCCCAAAAACATGCACATGGAAGGAGCTGCTGCAAAAGCGATGCTGTGCTCGCTGCTGCTCCTCCTGAAGCTCTGGCTGCTAAATCTGAGGCTTTCCTTCCAATTTCAAGCTGCAAAGCACTTGCTGAATTGCAGGGAAAGTCCGGGAGGCATTTGCTCTGCTGGCACACTTTCTCCTTCCTAGACAGAGTGGAAAAGCTTTTCCCTGCCGTGTAGGCGACAAGAGACGCATTAGACGGGCATCCGGAGCTGTCCGAAGGTAAGCGCCTGTTCCCGGCCTCTTTCGGCACAAGCCCCCGCTCCGGAGCGCACCGCGGCCGGCCGGAGGCTCTCTGCCGGCGAAGGTGCCTCGTCTCCGGCAAGGAAGCCTCAGCCGCTTCTCCTGCACACGGAGAGCGTGCTAGCTGCTGAAACGTGAAGAAAGAAGCTGCAGAACACTGGCACTGAGCGTGCAGCTTTCCAGCGGAGAGAAAAAGCTACTTGAACACTCTGCAAGCCTTTCCACTCCCAAAAACATGCACATGGAAGGAGCTGCTGCAAAAGCGATGCTGTGCTCGCTGCTGCTGCTCCTGAAGCTCTGGCTGCTAAATCTGAGGCTTTCCTTCCAATTTCAAGCTGCAAAGCACTTGCTGAATTGCAGGGAAAGTCCGGGAGGCATTTGCTCTGCTGGCACACTTTCTCCTTCCTAGACAGAGTGGAAAAGCTTTTCCCTGCCGTGTAGGCGACAAGAGACGCATTAGACGGGCATCCGGAGCTGTCCGAAGGTAAGCGCCTGTTCCCGGCCTCTTTCGGCACAAGCCCCCGCTCCGGAGCGCACCGCGGCCGGCCGGAGGCTCTCTGCCGGCGAAGGTGCCTCGTCTCCGGCAAGGAAGCCTCAGCCGCTTCTCCTGCACACGGAGAGCGTGCTAGCTGCTGAAACGTGAAGAAAGAAGCTGCAGAACACTGGCACTGAGCGTGCAGCTTTCCAGCGGAGAGAAAAAGCTACTTGAACACTCTGCAAGCCTTTCCACTCCCAAAAACATGCACATGGAAGGAGCTGCTGCAAAAGCGATGCTGTGCTCGCTGCTGCTGCTCCTGAAGCTCTGGCTGCTAAATCTGAGGCTTTCCTTCCAATTTCAAGCTGCAAAGCACTTGCTGAATTGCAGGGAAAGTCCGGGAGGCATTTGCTGTGCTGGCACACTTTCTCCTTCCTAGACAGAGTGGAAAAGCTTTTCCCTGCCGTGTAGGCGACAAGAGACGCATTAGACGGGCATCCGGAGCTGTCCGAAGGTAAGCGCCTGTTGCCGGCCTCTTTCGGCACAAGCCCCCGCTCCGGAGCGCACCGCGGCCGGCCGGAGGCTCTCTGCCGGCGAAGGTGCCGCTTCTCCGGCAAGGAAGCCTCAGCCGCTTCTCCTGCACACGGAGAGCGTGCTAGCTGCTGAAACGTGAAGAAAGAAGCTGCAGAACACTGGCACTGAGCGTGCAGCTTTCCAGCGGAGAGAAAAAGCTACTTGAACACTCTGCAAGCCTTTCCACTCCCAAAAACATGCACATGGAAGGAGCTGCTGCAAAAGCGATGCTGTGCTCGCTGCTGCTCCTCCTGAAGCTCTGGCTGCTAAATCTGAGGCTTTCCTTCCAATTTCAAGCTGCAAAGCACTTGCTGAATTGCAGGGAAAGTCCGGGAGGCATTTGCTGTGCTGGCACACTTTCTCCTTCCTAGACAGAGTGGAAAAGCTTTTCCCTGCCGTGTAGGCGACAAGAGACGCATTAGACGGGCATCCGGAGCTGTCCGAAGGTAAGCGCCTGTTCCCGGCCTCTTTCGGCACAAGCCCCCGCTCCGGAGCGCACCGCGGCCGGCCGGAGGCTCTCTGCCGGCGAAGGTGCCTCGTCTCCGGCAAGGAAGCCTCAGCCGCTTCTCCTGCACACGGAGAGCGTGCTAGCTGCTGAAACGTGAAGAAAGAAGCTGCAGAACACTGGCACTGAGCGTGCAGCTTTCCAGCGGAGAGAAAAAGCTACTTGAACACTCTGCAAGCCTTTCCACTCCCAAAAACATGCACATGGAAGGAGCTGCTGCAAAAGCGATGCTGTGCTCGCTGCTGCTGCTCCTGAAGCTCTGGCTGCTAAATCTGAGGCTTTCCTTCCAATTTCAAGCTGCAAAGCACTTGCTGAATTGCAGGGAAAGTCCGGGAGGCATTTGCTGTGCTGGCACACTTTCTCCTTCCTAGACAGAGTGGAAAAGCTTTTCCCTGCCGTGTAGGCGACAAGAGACGCATTAGACGGGCATCCGGAGCTGTCCGAAGGTAAGCGCCTGTTCCCGGCCTCTTTCGGCACAAGCCCCCGCTCCGGAGCGCACCGCGGCCGGCCGGAGGCTCTCTGCCGGCGAAGGTGCCTCGTCTCCGGCAAGGAAGCCTCAGCCGCTTCTCCTGCACACGGAGAGCGTGCTAGCTGCTGAAACGTGAAGAAAGAAGCTGCAGAACACTGGCACTGAGCGTGCAGCTTTCCAGCGGAGAGAAAAAGCTACTTGAACACTCTGCAAGCCTTTCCACTCCCAAAAACATGCACATGGAAGGAGCTGCTGCAAAAGCGATGCTGTGCTCGCTGCTGCTCCTCCTGAAGCTCTGGCTGCTAAATCTGAGGCTTTCCTTCCAATTTCAAGCTGCAAAGCACTTGCTGAATTGCAGGGAAAGTCCGGGAGGCATTTGCTCTGCTGGCACACTTTCTCCTTCCTAGACAGAGTGGAAAAGCTTTTCCCTGCCGTGTAGGCGACAAGAGACGCATTAGACGGGCATCCGGAGCTGTCCGAAGGTAAGCGCCTGTTCCCGGCCTCTTTCGGCACAAGCCCCCGCTCCGGAGCGCACCGCGGCCGGCCGGAGGTTCTCTGCCGGCGAAGGTGCCTCGTCTCCGGCAAGGAAGCCTCAGCCGCTTCTCCTGCACACGGAGAGCGTGCTAGCTGCTGAAACGTGAAGAAAGAAGCTGCAGAACACTGGCACTGAGCGTGCAGCTTTCCAGCGGAGAGAAAAAGCTACTTGAACACTCTGCAAGCCTTTCCACTCCCAAAAACATGCACATGGAAGGAGCTGCTGCAAAAGCGATGCTGTGCTCGCTGCTGCTCCTCCTGAAGCTCTGGCTGCTAAATCTGAGGCTTTCCTTCCAATTTCAAGCTGCAAAGCACTTGCTGAATTGCAGGGAAAGTCCGGGAGGCATTTGCTCTGCTGGCACACTTTCTCCTTCCTAGACAGAGTGGAAAAGCTTTTCCCTGCCGTGTAGGCGACAAGAGACGCATTAGACGGGCATCCGGAGCTGTCCGAAGGTAAGCGCCTGTTCCCGGCCTCTTTCGGCACAAGCCCCCGCTCCGGAGCGCACCGCGGCCGGCCGGAGGCTCTCTGCCGGCGAAGGTGCCTCGTCTCCGGCAAGGAAGCCTCAGCCGCTTCTCCTGCACACGGAGAGCGTGCTAGCTGCTGAAACGTGAAGAAAGAAGCTGCAGAACACTGGCACTGAGCGTGCAGCTTTCCAGCGGAGAGAAAAAGCTACTTGAACACTCTGCAAGCCTTTCCACTCCCAAAAACATGCACATGGAAGGAGCTGCTGCAAAAGCGATGCTGTGCTCGCTGCTGCTGCTCCTGAAGCTCTGGCTGCTAAATCTGAGGCTTTCCTTCCAATTTCAAGCTGCAAAGCACTTGCTGAATTGCAGGGAAAGTCCGGGAGGCATTTGCTCTGCTGGCACACTTTCTCCTTCCTAGACAGAGTGGAAAAGCTTTTCCCTGCCGTGTAGGCGACAAGAGACGCATTAGACGGGCATCCGGAGCTGTCCGAAGGTAAGCGCCTGTTCCCGGCCTCTTTCGGCACAAGCCCCCGCTCCGGAGCGCACCGCGGCCGGCCGGAGGCTCTCTGCCGGCGAAGGTGCCTCGTCTCCGGCAAGGAAGCCTCAGCCGCTTCTCCTGCACACGGAGAGCGTGCTAGCTGCTGAAACGTGAAGAAAGAAGCTGCAGAACACTGGCACTGAGCGTGCAGCTTTCCAGCGGAGAGAAAAAGCTACTTGAACACTCTGCAAGCCTTTCCACTCCCAAAAACATGCACATGGAAGGAGCTGCTGCAAAAGCGATGCTGTGCTCGCTGCTGCTGCTCCTGAAGCTCTGGCTGCTAAATCTGAGGCTTTCCTTCCAATTTCAAGCTGCAAAGCACTTGCTGAATTGCAGGGAAAGTCCGGGAGGCATTTGCTGTGCTGGCACACTTTCTCCTTCCTAGACAGAGTGGAAAAGCTTTTCCCTGCCGTGTAGGCGACAAGAGACGCATTAGACGGGCATCCGGAGCTGTCCGAAGGTAAGCGCCTGTTCCCGGCCTCTTTCGGCACAAGCCCCCGCTCCGGAGCGCACCGCGGCCGGCCGGAGGCTCTCTGCCGGCGAAGGTGCCGCTTCTCCGGCAAGGAAGCCTCAGCCGCTTCTCCTGCACACGGAGAGCGTGCTAGCTGCTGAAACGTGAAGAAAGAAGCTGCAGAACACTGGCACTGAGCGTGCAGCTTTCCAGCGGAGAGAAAAAGCTACTTGAACACTCTGCAAGCCTTTCCACTCCCAAAAACATGCACATGGAAGGAGCTGCTGCAAAAGCGATGCTGTGCTCGCTGCTGCTCCTCCTGAAGCTCTGGCTGCTAAATCTGAGGCTTTCCTTCCAATTTCAAGCTGCAAAGCACTTGCTGAATTGCAGGGAAAGTCCGGGAGGCATTTGCTCTGCTGGCACACTTTCTCCTTGCTAGACAGAGTGGAAAAGCTTTTTCCTGCCGTGTAGGCGACAAGAGACGCATTAGACGGGCATCCGGAGCTGTCCGAAGGTAAGCGCCTGTTCCCGGCCTCTTTCGGCACAAGCCCCCGCTCCGGAGCGCACCGCGGCCGGCCGGAGGCTCTCTGCCGGCGAAGGTGCCTCGTCTCCGGCAAGGAAGCCTCAGCCGCTTCTCCTGCACACGGAGAGCGTGCTAGCTGCTGAAACGTGAAGAAAGAAGCTGCAGAACACTGGCACTGAGCGTGCAGCTTTCCAGCGGAGAGAAAAAGCTACTTGAACACTCTGCAAGCCTTTCCACTCCCAAAAACATGCACATGGAAGGAGCTGCTGCAAAAGCGATGCTGTGCTCGCTGCTGCTCCTCCTGAAGCTCTGGCTGCTAAATCTGAGGCTTTCCTTCCAATTTCAAGCTGCAAAGCACTTGCTGAATTGCAGGGAAAGTCCGGGAGGCATTTGCTCTGCTGGCACACTTTCTCCTTGCTAGACAGAGTGGAAAAGCTTTTTCCTGCCGTGTAGGCGACAAGAGACGCATTAGACGGGCATCCGGAGCTGTCCGAAGGTAAGCGCCTGTTCCCGGCCTCTTTCGGCACAAGCCCCCGCTCCGGAGCGCACCGCGGCCGGCCGGAGGCTCTCTGCCGGCGAAGGTGCCTCGTCTCCGGCAAGGAAGCCTCAGCCGCTTCTCCTGCACACGGAGAGCGTGCTAGCTGCTGAAACGTGAAGAAAGAAGCTGCAGAACACTGGCACTGAGCGTGCAGCTTTCCAGCGGAGAGAAAAAGCTACTTGAACACTCTGCAAGCCTTTCCACTCCCAAAAACATGCACATGGAAGGAGCTGCTGCAAAAGCGATGCTGTGCTCGCTGCTGCTCCTCCTGAAGCTCTGGCTGCTAAATCGGAGGCTTTCCTTCCAATTTCAAGCTGCAAAGCACTTGCTGAATTGCAGGGAAAGTCCGGGAGGCATTTGCTGTGCTGGCACACTTTCTCCTTCCTAGACAGAGTGGAAAAGCTTTTCCCTGCCGTGTAGGCGACAAGAGACGCATTAGACGGGCATCCGGAGCTGTCCGAAGGTAAGCGCCTGTTGCCGGCCTCTTTCGGCACAAGCCCCCGCTCCGGAGCGCACCGCGGCCGGCCGGAGGCTCTCTGCCGGCGAAGGTGCCTCGTCTCCGGCAAGGAAGCCTCAGCCGCTTCTCCTGCACACGGAGAGCGTGCTAGCTGCTGAAACGTGAAGAAAGAAGCTGCAGAACACTGGCACTGAGCGTGCAGCTTTCCAGCGGAGAGAAAAAGCTACTTGAACACTCTGCAAGCCTTTCCACTCCCAAAAACATGCACATGGAAGGAGCTGCTGCAAAAGCGATGCTGTGCTCGCTGCTGCTCCTCCTGAAGCTCTGGCTGCTAAATCTGAGGCTTTCCTTCCAATTTCAAGCTGCAAAGCACTTGCTGAATTGCAGGGAAAGTCCGGGAGGCATTTGCTCTGCTGGCACACTTTCTCCTTCCTAGACAGAGTGGAAAAGCTTTTCCCTGCCGTGTAGGCGACAAGAGACGCATTAGACGGGCATCCGGAGCTGTCCGAAGGTAAGCGCCTGTTCCCGGCCTCTTTCGGCACAAGCCCCCGCTCCGGAGCGCACCGCGGCCGGCCGGAGGCTCTCTGCCGGCGAAGGTGCCTCGTCTCCGGCAAGGAAGCCTCAGCCGCTTCTCCTGCACACGGAGAGCGTGCTAGCTGCTGAAACGTGAAGAAAGAAGCTGCAGAACACTGGCACTGAGCGTGCAGCTTTCCAGCGGAGAGAAAAAGCTACTTGAACACTCTGCAAGCCTTTCCACTCCCAAAAACATGCACATGGAAGGAGCTGCTGCAAAAGCGATGCTGTGCTCGCTGCTGCTCCTCCTGAAGCTCTGGCTGCTAAATCTGAGGCTTTCCTTCCAATTTCAAGCTGCAAAGCACTTGCTGAATTGCAGGGAAAGTCCGGGAGGCATTTGCTGTGCTGGCACACTTTCTCCTTCCTAGACAGAGTGGAAAAGCTTTTCCCTGCCGTGTAGGCGACAAGAGACGCATTAGACGGGCATCCGGAGCTGTCCGAAGGTAAGCGCCTGTTGCCGGCCTCTTTCGGCACAAGCCCCCGCTCCGGAGCGCACCGCGGCCGGCCGGAGGCTCTCTGCCGGCGAAGGTGCCGCTTCTCCGGCAAGGAAGCCTCAGCCGCTTCTCCTGCACACGGAGAGCGTGCTAGCTGCTGAAACGTGAAGAAAGAAGCTGCAGAACACTGGCACTGAGCGTGCAGCTTTCCAGCGGAGAGAAAAAGCTACTTGAACACTCTGCAAGCCTTTCCACTCCCAAAAACATGCACATGGAAGGAGCTGCTGCAAAAGCGATGCTGTGCTCGCTGCTGCTCCTCCTGAAGCTCTGGCTGCTAAATCTGAGGCTTTCCTTCCAATTTCAAGCTGCAAAGCACTTGCTGAATTGCAGGGAAAGTCCGGGAGGCATTTGCTGTGCTGGCACACTTTCTCCTTCCTAGACAGAGTGGAAAAGCTTTTCCCTGCCGTGTAGGCGACAAGAGACGCATTAGACGGGCATCCGGAGCTGTCCGAAGGTAAGCGCCTGTTCCCGGCCTCTTTCGGCACAAGCCCCCGCTCCGGAGCGCACCGCGGCCGGCCGGAGGCTCTCTGCCGGCGAAGGTGCCTCGTCTCCGGCAAGGAAGCCTCAGCCGCTTCTCCTGCACACGGAGAGCGTGCTAGCTGCTGAAACGTGAAGAAAGAAGCTGCAGAACACTGGCACTGAGCGTGCAGCTTTCCAGCGGAGAGAAAAAGCTACTTGAACACTCTGCAAGCCTTTTCACTCCCAAAAACATGCACATGGAAGGAGCTGCTGCAAAAGCGATGCTGTGCTCGCTGCTGCTGCTCCTGAAGCTCTGGCTGCTAAATCTGAGGCTTTCCTTCCAATTTCAAGCTGCAAAGCACTTGCTGAATTGCAGGGAAAGTCCGGGAGGCATTTGCTGTGCTGGCACACTTTCTCCTTCCTAGACAGAGTGGAAAAGCTTTTCCCTGCCGTGTAGGCGACAAGAGACGCATTAGACGGGCATCCGGAGCTGTCCGAAGGTAAGCGCCTGTTCCCGGCCTCTTTCGGCACAAGCCCCCGCTCCGGAGCGCACCGCGGCCGGCCGGAGGCTCTCTGCCGGCGAAGGTGCCGCTTCTCCGGCAAGGAAGCCTCAGCCGCTTCTCCTGCACACGGAGAGCGTGCTAGCTGCTGAAACGTGAAGAAAGAAGCTGCAGAACACTGGCACTGAGCGTGCAGCTTTCCAGCGGAGAGAAAAAGCTACTTGAACACTCTGCAAGCCTTTCCACTCCCAAAAACATGCACATGGAAGGAGCTGCTGCAAAAGCGATGCTGTGCTCGCTGCTGCTGCTCCTGAAGCTCTGGCTGCTAAATCTGAGGCTTTCCTTCCAATTTCAAGCTGCAAAGCACTTGCTGAATTGCAGGGAAAGTCCGGGAGGCATTTGCTGTGCTGGCACACTTTCTCCTTCCTAGACAGAGTGGAAAAGCTTTTCCCTGCCGTGTAGGCGACAAGAGACGCATTAGACGGGCATCCGGAGCTGTCCGAAGGTAAGCGCCTGTTCCCGGCCTCTTTCGGCACAAGCCCCCGCTCCGGAGCGCACCGCGGCCGGCCGGAGGCTCTCTGCCGGCGAAGGTGCCTCGTCTCCGGCAAGGAAGCCTCAGCCGCTTCTCCTGCACACGGAGAGCGTGCTAGCTGCTGAAACGTGAAGAAAGAAGCTGCAGAACACTGGCACTGAGCGTGCAGCTTTCCAGCGGAGAGAAAAAGCTACTTGAACACTCTGCAAGCCTTTCCACTCCCAAAAACATGCACATGGAAGGAGCTGCTGCAAAAGCGATGCTGTGCTCGCTGCTGCTCCTCCTGAAGCTCTGGCTGCTAAATCTGAGGCTTTCCTTCCAATTTCAAGCTGCAAAGCACTTGCTGAATTGCAGGGAAAGTCCGGGAGGCATTTGCTCTGCTGGCACACTTTCTCCTTCCTAGACAGAGTGGAAAAGCTTTTCCCTGCCGTGTAGGCGACAAGAGACGCATTAGACGGGCATCCGGAGCTGTCCGAAGGTAAGCGCCTGTTCCCGGCCTCTTTCGGCACAAGCCCCCGCTCCGGAGCGCACCGCGGCCGGCCGGAGGTTCTCTGCCGGCGAAGGTGCCTCGTCTCCGGCAAGGAAGCCTCAGCCGCTTCTCCTGCACACGGAGAGCGTGCTAGCTGCTGAAACGTGAAGAAAGAAGCTGCAGAACACTGGCACTGAGCGTGCAGCTTTCCAGCGGAGAGAAAAAGCTACTTGAACACTCTGCAAGCCTTTCCACTCCCAAAAACATGCACATGGAAGGAGCTGCTGCAAAAGCGATGCTGTGCTCGCTGCTGCTCCTCCTGAAGCTCTGGCTGCTAAATCTGAGGCTTTCCTTCCAATTTCAAGCTGCAAAGCACTTGCTGAATTGCAGGGAAAGTCCGGGAGGCATTTGCTCTGCTGGCACACTTTCTCCTTCCTAGACAGAGTGGAAAAGCTTTTCCCTGCCGTGTAGGCGACAAGAGACGCATTAGACGGGCATCCGGAGCTGTCCGAAGGTAAGCGCCTGTTCCCGGCCTCTTTCGGCACAAGCCCCCGCTCCGGAGCGCACCGCGGCCGGCCGGAGGCTCTCTGCCGGCGAAGGTGCCTCGTCTCCGGCAAGGAAGCCTCAGCCGCTTCTCCTGCACACGGAGAGCGTGCTAGCTGCTGAAACGTGAAGAAAGAAGCTGCAGAACACTGGCACTGAGCGTGCAGCTTTCCAGCGGAGAGAAAAAGCTACTTGAACACTCTGCAAGCCTTTCCACTCCCAAAAACATGCACATGGAAGGAGCTGCTGCAAAAGCGATGCTGTGCTCGCTGCTGCTGCTCCTGAAGCTCTGGCTGCTAAATCTGAGGCTTTCCTTCCAATTTCAAGCTGCAAAGCACTTGCTGAATTGCAGGGAAAGTCCGGGAGGCATTTGCTCTGCTGGCACACTTTCTCCTTCCTAGACAGAGTGGAAAAGCTTTTCCCTGCCGTGTAGGCGACAAGAGACGCATTAGACGGGCATCCGGAGCTGTCCGAAGGTAAGCGCCTGTTCCCGGCCTCTTTCGGCACAAGCCCCCGCTCCGGAGCGCACCGCGGCCGGCCGGAGGCTCTCTGCCGGCGAAGGTGCCTCGTCTCCGGCAAGGAAGCCTCAGCCGCTTCTCCTGCACACGGAGAGCGTGCTAGCTGCTGAAACGTGAAGAAAGAAGCTGCAGAACACTGGCACTGAGCGTGCAGCTTTCCAGCGGAGAGAAAAAGCTACTTGAACACTCTGCAAGCCTTTCCACTCCCAAAAACATGCACATGGAAGGAGCTGCTGCAAAAGCGATGCTGTGCTCGCTGCTGCTGCTCCTGAAGCTCTGGCTGCTAAATCTGAGGCTTTCCTTCCAATTTCAAGCTGCAAAGCACTTGCTGAATTGCAGGGAAAGTCCGGGAGGCATTTGCTGTGCTGGCACACTTTCTCCTTCCTAGACAGAGTGGAAAAGCTTTTCCCTGCCGTGTAGGCGACAAGAGACGCATTAGACGGGCATCCGGAGCTGTCCGAAGGTAAGCGCCTGTTGCCGGCCTCTTTCGGCACAAGCCCCCGCTCCGGAGCGCACCGCGGCCGGCCGGAGGCTCTCTGCCGGCGAAGGTGCCGCTTCTCCGGCAAGGAAGCCTCAGCCGCTTCTCCTGCACACGGAGAGCGTGCTAGCTGCTGAAACGTGAAGAAAGAAGCTGCAGAACACTGGCACTGAGCGTGCAGCTTTCCAGCGGAGAGAAAAAGCTACTTGAACACTCTGCAAGCCTTTCCACTCCCAAAAACATGCACATGGAAGGAGCTGCTGCAAAAGCGATGCTGTGCTCGCTGCTGCTCCTCCTGAAGCTCTGGCTGCTAAATCTGAGGCTTTCCTTCCAATTTCAAGCTGCAAAGCACTTGCTGAATTGCAGGGAAAGTCCGGGAGGCATTTGCTCTGCTGGCACACTTTCTCCTTGCTAGACAGAGTGGAAAAGCTTTTTCCTGCCGTGTAGGCGACAAGAGACGCATTAGACGGGCATCCGGAGCTGTCCGAAGGTAAGCGCCTGTTCCCGGCCTCTTTCGGCACAAGCCCCCGCTCCGGAGCGCACCGCGGCCGGCCGGAGGCTCTCTGCCGGCGAAGGTGCCTCGTCTCCGGCAAGGAAGCCTCAGCCGCTTCTCCTGCACACGGAGAGCGTGCTAGCTGCTGAAACGTGAAGAAAGAAGCTGCAGAACACTGGCACTGAGCGTGCAGCTTTCCAGCGGAGAGAAAAAGCTACTTGAACACTCTGCAAGCCTTTCCACTCCCAAAAACATGCACATGGAAGGAGCTGCTGCAAAAGCGATGCTGTGCTCGCTGCTGCTCCTCCTGAAGCTCTGGCTGCTAAATCGGAGGCTTTCCTTCCAATTTCAAGCTGCAAAGCACTTGCTGAATTGCAGGGAAAGTCCGGGAGGCATTTGCTGTGCTGGCACACTTTCTCCTTCCTAGACAGAGTGGAAAAGCTTTTCCCTGCCGTGTAGGCGACAAGAGACGCATTAGACGGGCATCCGGAGCTGTCCGAAGGTAAGCGCCTGTTGCCGGCCTCTTTCGGCACAAGCCCCCGCTCCGGAGCGCACCGCGGCCGGCCGGAGGCTCTCTGCCGGCGAAGGTGCCGCTTCTCCGGCAAGGAAGCCTCAGCCGCTTCTCCTGCACACGGAGAGCGTGCTAGCTGCTGAAACGTGAAGAAAGAAGCTGCAGAACACTGGCACTGAGCGTGCAGCTTTCCAGCGGAGAGAAAAAGCTACTTGAACACTCTGCAAGCCTTTCCACTCCCAAAAACATGCACATGGAAGGAGCTGCTGCAAAAGCGATGCTGTGCTCGCTGCTGCTCCTCCTGAAGCTCTGGCTGCTAAATCTGAGGCTTTCCTTCCAATTTCAAGCTGCAAAGCACTTGCTGAATTGCAGGGAAAGTCCGGGAGGCATTTGCTGTGCTGGCACACTTTCTCCTTCCTAGACAGAGTGGAAAAGCTTTTCCCTGCCGTGTAGGCGACAAGAGACGCATTAGACGGGCATCCGGAGCTGTCCGAAGGTAAGCGCCTGTTCCCGGCCTCTTTCGGCACAAGCCCCCGCTCCGGAGCGCACCGCGGCCGGCCGGAGGCTCTCTGCCGGCGAAGGTGCCTCGTCTCCGGCAAGGAAGCCTCAGCCGCTTCTCCTGCACACGGAGAGCGTGCTAGCTGCTGAAACGTGAAGAAAGAAGCTGCAGAACACTGGCACTGAGCGTGCAGCTTTCCAGCGGAGAGAAAAAGCTACTTGAACACTCTGCAAGCCTTTCCACTCCCAAAAACATGCACATGGAAGGAGCTGCTGCAAAAGCGATGCTGTGCTCGCTGCTGCTCCTCCTGAAGCTCTGGCTGCTAAATCTGAGGCTTTCCTTCCAATTTCAAGCTGCAAAGCACTTGCTGAATTGCAGGGAAAGTCCGGGAGGCATTTGCTCTGCTGGCACACTTTCTCCTTCCTAGACAGAGTGGAAAAGCTTTTCCCTGCCGTGTAGGCGACAAGAGACGCATTAGACGGGCATCCGGAGCTGTCCGAAGGTAAGCGCCTGTTCCCGGCCTCTTTCGGCACAAGCCCCCGCTCCGGAGCGCACCGCGGCCGGCCGGAGGCTCTCTGCCGGCGAAGGTGCCTCGTCTCCGGCAAGGAAGCCTCAGCCGCTTCTCCTGCACACGGAGAGCGTGCTAGCTGCTGAAACGTGAAGAAAGAAGCTGCAGAACACTGGCACTGAGCGTGCAGCTTTCCAGCGGAGAGAAAAAGCTACTTGAACACTCTGCAAGCCTTTCCACTCCCAAAAACATGCACATGGAAGGAGCTGCTGCAAAAGCGATGCTGTGCTCGCTGCTGCTCCTCCTGAAGCTCTGGCTGCTAAATCTGAGGCTTTCCTTCCAATTTCAAGCTGCAAAGCACTTGCTGAATTGCAGGGAAAGTCCGGGAGGCATTTGCTCTGCTGGCACACTTTCTCCTTCCTAGACAGAGTGGAAAAGCTTTTCCCTGCCGTGTAGGCGACAAGAGACGCATTAGACGGGCATCCGGAGCTGTCCGAAGGTAAGCGCCTGTTCCCGGCCTCTTTCGGCACAAGCCCCCGCTCCGGAGCGCACCGCGGCCGGCCGGAGGCTCTCTGCCGGCGAAGGTGCCGCTTCTCCGGCAAGGAAGCCTCAGCCGCTTCTCCTGCACACGGAGAGCGTGCTAGCTGCTGAAACGTGAAGAAAGAAGCTGCAGAACACTGGCACTGAGCGTGCAGCTTTCCAGCGGAGAGAAAAAGCTACTTGAACACTCTGCAAGCCTTTCCACTCCCAAAAACATGCACATGGAAGGAGCTGCTGCAAAAGCGATGCTGTGCTCGCTGCTGCTCCTCCTGAAGCTCTGGCTGCTAAATCTGAGGCTTTCCTTCCAATTTCAAGCTGCAAAGCACTTGCTGAATTGCAGGGAAAGTCCGGGAGGCATTTGCTGTGCTGGCACACTTTCTCCTTCCTAGACAGAGTGGAAAAGCTTTTCCCTGCCGTGTAGGCGACAAGAGACGCATTAGACGGGCATCCGGAGCTGTCCGAAGGTAAGCGCCTGTTCCCGGCCTCTTTCGGCACAAGCCCCCGCTCCGGAGCGCACCGCGGCCGGCCGGAGGCTCTCTGCCGGCGAAGGTGCCTCGTCTCCGGCAAGGAAGCCTCAGCCGCTTCTCCTGCACACGGAGAGCGTGCTAGCTGCTGAAACGTGAAGAAAGAAGCTGCAGAACACTGGCACTGAGCGTGCAGCTTTCCAGCGGAGAGAAAAAGCTACTTGAACACTCTGCAAGCCTTTCCACTCCCAAAAACATGCACATGGAAGGAGCTGCTGCAAAAGCGATGCTGTGCTCGCTGCTGCTCCTCCTGAAGCTCTGGCTGCTAAATCTGAGGCTTTCCTTCCAATTTCAAGCTGCAAAGCACTTGCTGAATTGCAGGGAAAGTCCGGGAGGCATTTGCTGTGCTGGCACACTTTCTCCTTCCTAGACAGAGTGGAAAAGCTTTTCCCTGCCGTGTAGGCGACAAGAGACGCATTAGACGGGCATCCGGAGCTGTCCGAAGGTAAGCGCCTGTTCCCGGCCTCTTTCGGCACAAGCCCCCGCTCCGGAGCGCACCGCGGCCGGCCGGAGGCTCTCTGCCGGCGAAGGTGCCTCGTCTCCGGCAAGGAAGCCTCAGCCGCTTCTCCTGCACACGGAGAGCGTGCTAGCTGCTGAAACGTGAAGAAAGAAGCTGCAGAACACTGGCACTGAGCGTGCAGCTTTCCAGCGGAGAGAAAAAGCTACTTGAACACTCTGCAAGCCTTTCCACTCCCAAAAACATGCACATGGAAGGAGCTGCTGCAAAAGCGATGCTGTGCTCGCTGCTGCTCCTCCTGAAGCTCTGGCTGCTAAATCTGAGGCTTTCCTTCCAATTTCAAGCTGCAAAGCACTTGCTGAATTGCAGGGAAAGTCCGGGAGGCATTTGCTGTGCTGGCACACTTTCTCCTTCCTAGACAGAGTGGAAAAGCTTTTTCCTGCCGTGTAGGCGACAAGAGACGCATTAGACGGGCATCCGGAGCTGTCCGAAGGTAAGCGCCTGTTGCCGGCCTCTTTCGGCACAAGCCCCCGCTCCGGAGCGCACCGCGGCCGGCCGGAGGCTCTCTGCCGGCGAAGGTGCCTCGTCTCCGGCAAGGAAGCCTCAGCCGCTTCTCCTGCACACGGAGAGCGTGCTAGCTGCTGAAACGTGAAGAAAGAAGCTGCAGAACACTGGCACTGAGCGTGCAGCTTTCCAGCGGAGAGAAAAAGCTACTTGAACACTCTGCAAGCCTTTCCACTCCCAAAAACATGCACATGGAAGGAGCTGCTGCAAAAGCGATGCTGTGCTCGCTGCTGCTCCTCCTGAAGCTCTGGCTGCTAAATCTGAGGCTTTCCTTCCAATTTCAAGCTGCAAAGCACTTGCTGAATTGCAGGGAAAGTCCGGGAGGCATTTGCTGTGCTGGCACACTTTCTCCTTCCTAGACAGAGTGGAAAAGCTTTTCCCTGCCGTGTAGGCGACAAGAGACGCATTAGACGGGCATCCGGAGCTGTCCGAAGGTAAGCGCCTGTTCCCGGCCTCTTTCGGCACAAGCCCCCGCTCCGGAGCGCACCGCGGCCGGCCGGAGGCTCTCTGCCGGCGAAGGTGCCTCGTCTCCGGCAAGGAAGCCTCAGCCGCTTCTCCTGCACACGGAGAGCGTGCTAGCTGCTGAAACGTGAAGAAAGAAGCTGCAGAACACTGGCACTGAGCGTGCAGCTTTCCAGCGGAGAGAAAAAGCTACTTGAACACTCTGCAAGCCTTTCCACTCCCAAAAACATGCACATGGAAGGAGCTGCTGCAAAAGCGATGCTGTGCTCGCTGCTGCTCCTCCTGAAGCTCTGGCTGCTAAATCTGAGGCTTTCCTTCCAATTTCAAGCTGCAAAGCACTTGCTGAATTGCAGGGAAAGTCCGGGAGGCATTTGCTCTGCTGGCACACTTTCTCCTTCCTAGACAGAGTGGAAAAGCTTTTCCCTGCCGTGTAGGCGACAAGAGACGCATTAGACGGGCATCCGGAGCTGTCCGAAGGTAAGCGCCTGTTGCCGGCCTCTTTCGGCACAAGCCCCCGCTCCGGAGCGCACCGCGGCCGGCCGGAGGCTCTCTGCCGGCGAAGGTGCCTCGTCTCCGGCAAGGAAGCCTCAGCCGCTTCTCCTGCACACGGAGAGCGTGCTAGCTGCTGAAACGTGAAGAAAGAAGCTGCAGAACACTGGCACTGAGCGTGCAGCTTTCCAGCGGAGAGAAAAAGCTACTTGAACACTCTGCAAGCCTTTCCACTCCCAAAAACATGCACATGGAAGGAGCTGCTGCAAAAGCGATGCTGTGCTCGCTGCTGCTCCTCCTGAAGCTCTGGCTGCTAAATCTGAGGCTTTCCTTCCAATTTCAAGCTGCAAAGCACTTGCTGAATTGCAGGGAAAGTCCGGGAGGCATTTGCTGTGCTGGCACACTTTCTCCTTCCTAGACAGAGTGGAAAAGCTTTTCCCTGCCGTGTAGGCGACAAGAGACGCATTAGACGGGCATCCGGAGCTGTCCGAAGGTAAGCGCCTGTTCCCGGCCTCTTTCGGCACAAGCCCCCGCTCCGGAGCGCACCGCGGCCGGCCGGAGGCTCTCTGCCGGCGAAGGTGCCTCGTCTCCGGCAAGGAAGCCTCAGCCGCTTCTCCTGCACACGGAGAGCGTGCTAGCTGCTGAAACGTGAAGAAAGAAGCTGCAGAACACTGGCACTGAGCGTGCAGCTTTCCAGCGGAGAGAAAAAGCTACTTGAACACTCTGCAAGCCTTTCCACTCCCAAAAACATGCACATGGAAGGAGCTGCTGCAAAAGCGATGCTGTGCTCGCTGCTGCTCCTCCTGAAGCTCTGGCTGCTAAATCTGAGGCTTTCCTTCCAATTTCAAGCTGCAAAGCACTTGCTGAATTGCAGGGAAAGTCCGGGAGGCATTTGCTCTGCTGGCACACTTTCTCCTTCCTAGACAGAGTGGAAAAGCTTTTCCCTGCCGTGTAGGCGACAAGAGACGCATTAGACGGGCATCCGGAGCTGTCCGAAGGTAAGCGCCTGTTGCCGGCCTCTTTCGGCACAAGCCCCCGCTCCGGAGCGCACCGCGGCCGGCCGGAGGCTCTCTGCCGGCGAAGGTGCCTCGTCTCCGGCAAGGAAGCCTCAGCCGCTTCTCCTGCACACGGAGAGCGTGCTAGCTGCTGAAACGTGAAGAAAGAAGCTGCAGAACACTGGCACTGAGCGTGCAGCTTTCCAGCGGAGAGAAAAAGCTACTTGAACACTCTGCAAGCCTTTCCACTCCCAAAAACATGCACATGGAAGGAGCTGCTGCAAAAGCGATGCTGTGCTCGCTGCTGCTCCTCCTGAAGCTCTGGCTGCTAAATCTGAGGCTTTCCTTCCAATTTCAAGCTGCAAAGCACTTGCTGAATTGCAGGGAAAGTCCGGGAGGCATTTGCTGTGCTGGCACACTTTCTCCTTCCTAGACAGAGTGGAAAAGCTTTTCCCTGCCGTGTAGGCGACAAGAGACGCATTAGACGGGCATCCGGAGCTGTCCGAAGGTAAGCGCCTGTTCCCGGCCTCTTTCGGCACAAGCCCCCGCTCCGGAGCGCACCGCGGCCGGCCGGAGGCTCTCTGCCGGCGAAGGTGCCTCGTCTCCGGCAAGGAAGCCTCAGCCGCTTCTCCTGCACACGGAGAGCGTGCTAGCTGCTGAAACGTGAAGAAAGAAGCTGCAGAACACTGGCACTGAGCGTGCAGCTTTCCAGCGGAGAGAAAAAGCTACTTGAACACTCTGCAAGCCTTTCCACTCCCAAAAACATGCACATGGAAGGAGCTGCTGCAAAAGCGATGCTGTGCTCGCTGCTGCTCCTCCTGAAGCTCTGGCTGCTAAATCTGAGGCTTTCCTTCCAATTTCAAGCTGCAAAGCACTTGCTGAATTGCAGGGAAAGTCCGGGAGGCATTTGCTGTGCTGGCACACTTTCTCCTTCCTAGACAGAGTGGAAAAGCTTTTTCCTGCCGTGTAGGCGACAAGAGACGCATTAGACGGGCATCCGGAGCTGTCCGAAGGTAAGCGCCTGTTGCCGGCCTCTTTCGGCACAAGCCCCCGCTCCGGAGCGCACCGCGGCCGGCCGGAGGCTCTCTGCCGGCGAAGGTGCCTCGTCTCCGGCAAGGAAGCCTCAGCCGCTTCTCCTGCACACGGAGAGCGTGCTAGCTGCTGAAACGTGAAGAAAGAAGCTGCAGAACACTGGCACTGAGCGTGCAGCTTTCCAGCGGAGAGAAAAAGCTACTTGAACACTCTGCAAGCCTTTCCACTCCCAAAAACATGCACATGGAAGGAGCTGCTGCAAAAGCGATGCTGTGCTCGCTGCTGCTCCTCCTGAAGCTCTGGCTGCTAAATCTGAGGCTTTCCTTCCAATTTCAAGCTGCAAAGCACTTGCTGAATTGCAGGGAAAGTCCGGGAGGCATTTGCTGTGCTGGCACACTTTCTCCTTCCTAGACAGAGTGGAAAAGCTTTTTCCTGCCGTGTAGGCGACAAGAGACGCATTAGACGGGCATTCGGAGCTGTCCGAAGGTAAGCGCCTGTTCCCGGCCTCTTTCGGCACAAGCCCCCGCTCCGGAGCGCACCGCGGCCGGCCGGAGGCTCTCTGCCGGCGAAGGTGCCTCGTCTCCGGCAAGGAAGCCTCAGCCGCTTCTCCTGCACACGGAGAGCGTGCTAGCTGCTGAAACGTGAAGAAAGAAGCTGCAGAACACTGGCACTGAGCGTGCAGCTTTCCAGCGGAGAGAAAAAGCTACTTGAACACTCTGCAAGCCTTTCCACTCTCTGCCGGCGAAGGTGCCTCGTCTCCGGCAAGGAAGCCTCAGCCGCTTCTCCTGCACACGGAGAGCGTGCTAGCTGCTGAAACGTGAAGAAAGAAGCTGCAGAACACTGGCACTGAGCGTGCAGCTTTCCAGCGGAGAGAAAAAGCTACTTGAACACTCTGCAAGCCTTTCCACTCCCAAAAACATGCACATGGAAGGAGCTGCTGCAAAAGCGATGCTGTGCTCGCTGCTGCTCCTCCTGAAGCTCTGGCTGCTAAATCTGAGGCTTTCCTTCCAATTTCAAGCTGCAAAGCACTTGCTGAATTGCAGGGAAAGTCCGGGAGGCATTTGCTGTGCTGGCACACTTTCTCCTTCCTAGACAGAGTGGAAAAGCTTTTCCCTGCCGTGTAGGCGACAAGAGACGCATTAGACGGGCCTCCGGAGCTGTCCGAAGGTAAGCGCCTGTTCCCGGCCTCTTTCGGCACAAGCCCCCGCTCCGGAGCGCACCGCGGCCGGCCGGAGGCTCTCTGCCGGCGAAGGTGCCTCGTCTCCGGCAAGGAAGCCTCAGCCGCTTCTCCTGCACACGGAGAGCGTGCTAGCTGCTGAAACGTGAAGAAAGAAGCTGCAGAACACTGGCACTGAGCGTGCAGCTTTCCAGCGGAGAGAAAAAGCTACTTGAACACTCTGCAAGCCTTTCCACTCCCAAAAACATGCACATGGAAGGAGCTGCTGCAAAAGCGATGCTGTGCTCGCTGCTGCTCCTCCTGAAGCTCTGGCTGCTAAATCTGAGGCTTTCCTTCCAATTTCAAGCTGCAAAGCACTTGCTGAATTGCAGGGAAAGTCCGGGAGGCATTTGCTGTGCTGGCACACTTTCTCCTTCCTAGACAGAGTGGAAAAGCTTTTCCCTGCCGTGTAGGCGACAAGAGACGCATTAGACGGGCCTCCGGAGCTGTCCGAAGGTAAGCGCCTGTTCCCGGCCTCTTTCGGCACAAGCCCCCGCTCCGGAGCGCACCGCGGCCGGCCGGAGGCTCTCTGCCGGCGAAGGTGCCTCGTCTCCGGCAAGGAAGCCTCAGCCGCTTCTCCTGCACACGGAGAGCGTGCTAGCTGCTGAAACGTGAAGAAAGAAGCTGCAGAACACTGGCACTGAGCGTGCAGCTTTCCAGCGGAGAGAAAAAGCTACTTGAACACTCTGCAAGCCTTTCCACTCCCAAAAACATGCACATGGAAGGAGCTGCTGCAAAAGCGATGCTGTGCTCGCTGCTGCTCCTCCTGAAGCTCTGGCTGCTAAATCTGAGGCTTTCCTTCCAATTTCAAGCTGCAAAGCACTTGCTGAATTGCAGGGAAAGTCCGGGAGGCATTTGCTGTGCTGGCACACTTTCTCCTTCCTAGACAGAGTGGAAAAGCTTTTTCCTGCCGTGTAGGCGACAAGAGACGCATTAGACGGGCATTCGGAGCTGTCCGAAGGTAAGCGCCTGTTCCCGGCCTCTTTCGGCACAAGCCCCCGCTCCGGAGCGCACCGCGGCCGGCCGGAGGCTCTCTGCCGGCGAAGGTGCCTCGTCTCCGGCAAGGAAGCCTCAGCCGCTTCTCCTGCACACGGAGAGCGTGCTAGCTGCTGAAACGTGAAGAAAGAAGCTGCAGAACACTGGCACTGAGCGTGCAGCTTTCCAGCGGAGAGAAAAAGCTACTTGAACACTCTGCAAGCCTTTCCACTCTCTGCCGGCGAAGGTGCCTCGTCTCCGGCAAGGAAGCCTCAGCCGCTTCTCCTGCACACGGAGAGCGTGCTAGCTGCTGAAACGTGAAGAAAGAAGCTGCAGAACACTGGCACTGAGCGTGCAGCTTTCCAGCGGAGAGAAAAAGCTACTTGAACACTCTGCAAGCCTTTCCACTCCCAAAAACATGCACATGGAAGGAGCTGCTGCAAAAGCGATGCTGTGCTCGCTGCTGCTCCTCCTGAAGCTCTGGCTGCTAAATCTGAGGCTTTCCTTCCAATTTCAAGCTGCAAAGCACTTGCTGAATTGCAGGGAAAGTCCGGGAGGCATTTGCTGTGCTGGCACACTTTCTCCTTCCTAGACAGAGTGGAAAAGCTTTTCCCTGCCGTGTAGGCGACAAGAGACGCATTAGACGGGCCTCCGGAGCTGTCCGAAGGTAAGCGCCTGTTGCCGGCCTCTTTCGGCACAAGCCCCCGCTCCGGAGCGCACCGCGGCCGGCCGGAGGCTCTCTGCCGGCGAAGGTGCCTCGTCTCCGGCAAGGAAGCCTCAGCCGCTTCTCCTGCACACGGAGAGCGTGCTAGCTGCTGAAACGTGAAGAAAGAAGCTGCAGAACACTGGCACTGAGCGTGCAGCTTTCCAGCGGAGAGAAAAAGCTACTTGAACACTCTGCAAGCCTTTCCACTCCCAAAAACATGCACATGGAAGGAGCTGCTGCAAAAGCGATGCTGTGCTCGCTGCTGCTCCTCCTGAAGCTCTGGCTGCTAAATCTGAGGCTTTCCTTCCAATTTCAAGCTGCAAAGCACTTGCTGAATTGCAGGGAAAGTCCGGGAGGCATTTGCTGTGCTGGCACACTTTCTCCTTCCTAGACAGAGTGGAAAAGCTTTTCCCTGCCGTGTAGGCGACAAGAGACGCATTAGACGGGCCTCCGGAGCTGTCCGAAGGTAAGCGCCTGTTCCCGGCCTCTTTCGGCACAAGCCCCCGCTCCGGAGCGCACCGCGGCCGGCCGGAGGCTCTCTGCCGGCGAAGGTGCCTCGTCTCCGGCAAGGAAGCCTCAGCCGCTTCTCCTGCACACGGAGAGCGTGCTAGCTGCTGAAACGTGAAGAAAGAAGCTGCAGAACACTGGCACTGAGCGTGCAGCTTTCCAGCGGAGAGAAAAAGCTACTTGAACACTCTGCAAGCCTTTCCACTCCCAAAAACATGCACATGGAAGGAGCTGCTGCAAAAGCGATGCTGTGCTCGCTGCTGCTCCTCCTGAAGCTCTGGCTGCTAAATCTGAGGCTTTCCTTCCAATTTCAAGCTGCAAAGCACTTGCTGAATTGCAGGGAAAGTCCGGGAGGCATTTGCTGTGCTGGCACACTTTCTCCTTCCTAGACAGAGTGGAAAAGCTTTTCCCTGCCGTGTAGGCGACAAGAGACGCATTAGACGGGCCTCCGGAGCTGTCCGAAGGTAAGCGCCTGTTCCCGGCCTCTTTCGGCACAAGCCCCCGCTCCGGAGCGCACCGCGGCCGGCCGGAGGCTCTCTGCCGGCGAAGGTGCCTCGTCTCCGGCAAGGAAGCCTCAGCCGCTTCTCCTGCACACGGAGAGCGTGCTAGCTGCTGAAACGTGAAGAAAGAAGCTGCAGAACACTGGCACTGAGCGTGCAGCTTTCCAGCGGAGAGAAAAAGCTACTTGAACACTCTGCAAGCCTTTCCACTCCCAAAAACATGCACATGGAAGGAGCTGCTGCAAAAGCGATGCTGTGCTCGCTGCTGCTCCTCCTGAAGCTCTGGCTGCTAAATCTGAGGCTTTCCTTCCAATTTCAAGCTGCAAAGCACTTGCTGAATTGCAGGGAAAGTCCGGGAGGCATTTGCTGTGCTGGCACACTTTCTCCTTCCTAGACAGAGTGGAAAAGCTTTTCCCTGCCGTGTAGGCGACAAGAGACGCATTAGACGGGCCTCCGGAGCTGTCCGAAGGTAAGCGCCTGTTCCCGGCCTCTTTCGGCACAAGCCCCCGCTCCGGAGCGCACCGCGGCCGGCCGGAGGCTCTCTGCCGGCGAAGGTGCCTCGTCTCCGGCAAGGAAGCCTCAGCCGCTTCTCCTGCACACGGAGAGCGTGCTAGCTGCTGAAACGTGAAGAAAGAAGCTGCAGAACACTGGCACTGAGCGTGCAGCTTTCCAGCGGAGAGAAAAAGCTACTTGAACACTCTGCAAGCCTTTCCACTCCCAAAAACATGCACATGGAAGGAGCTGCTGCAAAAGCGATGCTGTGCTCGCTGCTGCTCCTCCTGAAGCTCTGGCTGCTAAATCTGAGGCTTTCCTTCCAATTTCAAGCTGCAAAGCACTTGCTGAATTGCAGGGAAAGTCCGGGAGGCATTTGCTGTGCTGGCACACTTTCTCCTTCCTAGACAGAGTGGAAAAGCTTTTCCCTGCCGTGTAGGCGACAAGAGACGCATTAGACGGGCATCCGGAGCTGTCCGAAGGTAAGCGCCTGTTCCCGGCCTCTTTCGGCACAAGCCCCCGCTCCGGAGCGCACCGCGGCCGGCCGGAGGCTCTCTGCCGGCGAAGGTGCCTCGTCTCCGGCAAGGAAGCCTCAGCCGCTTCTCCTGCACACGGAGAGCGTGCTAGCTGCTGAAACGTGAAGAAAGAAGCTGCAGAACACTGGCACTGAGCGTGCAGCTTTCCAGCGGAGAGAAAAAGCTACTTGAACACTCTGCAAGCCTTTCCACTCCCAAAAACATGCACATGGAAGGAGCTGCTGCAAAAGCGATGCTGTGCTCGCTGCTGCTCCTCCTGAAGCTCTGGCTGCTAAATCTGAGGCTTTCCTTCCAATTTCAAGCTGCAAAGCACTTGCTGAATTGCAGGGAAAGTCCGGGAGGCATTTGCTGTGCTGGCACACTTTCTCCTTCCTAGACAGAGTGGAAAAGCTTTTCCCTGCCGTGTAGGCGACAAGAGACGCATTAGACGGGCATCCGGAGCTGTCCAAAGGTAAGCGCCTGTTCCCGGCCTCTTTCGGCACAAGCCCCCGCTCCGGAGCGCACCGCGGCCGGCCGGAGGCTCTCTGCCGGCGAAGGTGCCTCGTCTCCGGCAAGGAAGCCTCAGCCGCTTCTCCTGCACACGGAGAGCGTGCTAGCTGCTGAAACGTGAAGAAAGAAGCTGCAGAACACTGGCACTGAGCGTGCAGCTTTCCAGCGGAGAGAAAAAGCTACTTGAACACTCTGCAAGCCTTTCCACTCCCAAAAACATGCACATGGAAGGAGCTGCTGCAAAAGCGATGCTGTGCTCGCTGCTGCTCCTCCTGAAGCTCTGGCTGCTAAATCTGAGGCTTTCCTTCCAATTTCAAGCTGCAAAGCACTTGCTGAATTGCAGGGAAAGTCCGGGAGGCATTTGCTGTGCTGGCACACTTTCTCCTTCCTAGACAGAGTGGAAAAGCTTTTCCCTGCCGTGTAGGCGACAAGAGACGCATTAGACGGGCATCCGGAGCTGTCCGAAGGTAAGCGCCTGTTCCCGGCCTCTTTCGGCACAAGCCCCCGCTCCGGAGCGCACCGCGGCCGGCCGGAGGCTCTCTGCCGGCGAAGGTGCCTCGTCTCCGGCAAGGAAGCCTCAGCCGCTTCTCCTGCACACGGAGAGCGTGCTAGCTGCTGAAACGTGAAGAAAGAAGCTGCAGAACACTGGCACTGAGCGTGCAGCTTTCCAGCGGAGAGAAAAAGCTACTTGAACACTCTGCAAGCCTTTCCACTCCCAAAAACATGCACATGGAAGGAGCTGCTGCAAAAGCGATGCTGTGCTCGCTGCTGCTCCTCCTGAAGCTCTGGCTGCTAAATCTGAGGCTTTCCTTCCAATTTCAAGCTGCAAAGCACTTGCTGAATTGCAGGGAAAGTCCGGGAGGCATTTGCTGTGCTGGCACACTTTCTCCTTCCTAGACAGAGTGGAAAAGCTTTTCCCTGCCGTGTAGGCGACAAGAGACGCATTAGACGGGCCTCCGGAGCTGTCCGAAGGTAAGCGCCTGTTGCCGGCCTCTTTCGGCACAAGCCCCCGCTCCGGAGCGCACCGCGGCCGGCCGGAGGCTCTCTGCCGGCGAAGGTGCCTCGTCTCCGGCAAGGAAGCCTCAGCCGCTTCTCCTGCACACGGAGAGCGTGCTAGCTGCTGAAACGTGAAGAAAGAAGCTGCAGAACACTGGCACTGAGCGTGCAGCTTTCCAGCGGAGAGAAAAAGCTACTTGAACACTCTGCAAGCCTTTCCACTCCCAAAAACATGCACATGGAAGGAGCTGCTGCAAAAGCGATGCTGTGCTCGCTGCTGCTCCTCCTGAAGCTCTGGCTGCTAAATCTGAGGCTTTCCTTCCAATTTCAAGCTGCAAAGCACTTGCTGAATTGCAGGGAAAGTCCGGGAGGCATTTGCTGTGCTGGCACACTTTCTCCTTCCTAGACAGAGTGGAAAAGCTTTTCCCTGCCGTGTAGGCGACAAGAGACGCATTAGACGGGCATCCGGAGCTGTCCGAAGGTAAGCGCCTGTTGCCGGCCTCTTTCGGCACAAGCCCCCGCTCCGGAGCGCACCGCGGCCGGCCGGAGGCTCTCTGCCGGCGAAGGTGCCTCGTCTCCGGCAAGGAAGCCTCAGCCGCTTCTCCTGCACACGGAGAGCGTGCTAGCTGCTGAAACGTGAAGAAAGAAGCTGCAGAACACTGGCACTGAGCGTGCAGCTTTCCAGCGGAGAGAAAAAGCTACTTGAACACTCTGCAAGCCTTTCCACTCCCAAAAACATGCACATGGAAGGAGCTGCTGCAAAAGCGATGCTGTGCTCGCTGCTGCTCCTCCTGAAGCTCTGGCTGCTAAATCTGAGGCTTTCCTTCCAATTTCAAGCTGCAAAGCACTTGCTGAATTGCAGGGAAAGTCCGGGAGGCATTTGCTGTGCTGGCACACTTTCTCCTTCCTAGACAGAGTGGAAAAGCTTTTCCCTGCCGTGTAGGCGACAAGAGACGCATTAGACGGGCATCCGGAGCTGTCCGAAGGTAAGCGCCTGTTCCCGGCCTCTTTCGGCACAAGCCCCCGCTCCGGAGCGCACCGCGGCCGGCCGGAGGCTCTCTGCCGGCGAAGGTGCCTCGTCTCCGGCAAGGAAGCCTCAGCCGCTTCTCCTGCACACGGAGAGCGTGCTAGCTGCTGAAACGTGAAGAAAGAAGCTGCAGAACACTGGCACTGAGCGTGCAGCTTTCCAGCGGAGAGAAAAAGCTACTTGAACACTCTGCAAGCCTTTCCACTCCCAAAAACATGCACATGGAAGGAGCTGCTGCAAAAGCGATGCTGTGCTCGCTGCTGCTCCTCCTGAAGCTCTGGCTGCTAAATCTGAGGCTTTCCTTCCAATTTCAAGCTGCAAAGCACTTGCTGAATTGCAGGGAAAGTCCGGGAGGCATTTGCTGTGCTGGCACACTTTCTCCTTCCTAGACAGAGTGGAAAAGCTTTTTCCTGCCGTGTAGGCGACAAGAGACGCATTAGACGGGCATCCGGAGCTGTCCGAAGGTAAGCGCCTGTTCCCGGCCTCTTTCGGCACAAGCCCCCGCTCCGGAGCGCACCGCGGCCGGCCGGAGGCTCTCTGCCGGCGAAGGTGCCTCGTCTCCGGCAAGGAAGCCTCAGCCGCTTCTCCTGCACACGGAGAGCGTGCTAGCTGCTGAAACGTGAAGAAAGAAGCTGCAGAACACTGGCACTGAGCGTGCAGCTTTCCAGCGGAGAGAAAAAGCTACTTGAACACTCTGCAAGCCTTTCCACTCCCAAAAACATGCACATGGAAGGAGCTGCTGCAAAAGCGATGCTGTGCTCGCTGCTGCTCCTCCTGAAGCTCTGGCTGCTAAATCTGAGGCTTTCCTTCCAATTTCAAGCTGCAAAGCACTTGCTGAATTGCAGGGAAAGTCCGGGAGGCATTTGCTGTGCTGGCACACTTTCTCCTTCCTAGACAGAGTGGAAAAGCTTTTTCCTGCCGTGTAGGCGACAAGAGACGCATTAGACGGGCATCCGGAGCTGTCCGAAGGTAAGCGCCTGTTCCCGGCCTCTTTCGGCACAAGCCCCCGCTCCGGAGCGCACCGCGGCCGGCCGGAGGCTCTCTGCCGGCGAAGGTGCCTCGTCTCCGGCAAGGAAGCCTCAGCCGCTTCTCCTGCACACGGAGAGCGTGCTAGCTGCTGAAACGTGAAGAAAGAAGCTGCAGAACACTGGCACTGAGCGTGCAGCTTTCCAGCGGAGAGAAAAAGCTACTTGAACACTCTGCAAGCCTTTCCACTCTCTGCCGGCGAAGGTGCCTCGTCTCCGGCAAGGAAGCCTCAGCCGCTTCTCCTGCACACGGAGAGCGTGCTAGCTGCTGAAACGTGAAGAAAGAAGCTGCAGAACACTGGCACTGAGCGTGCAGCTTTCCAGCGGAGAGAAAAAGCTACTTGAACACTCTGCAAGCCTTTCCACTCCCAAAAACATGCACATGGAAGGAGCTGCTGCAAAAGCGATGCTGTGCTCGCTGCTGCTCCTCCTGAAGCTCTGGCTGCTAAATCTGAGGCTTTCCTTCCAATTTCAAGCTGCAAAGCACTTGCTGAATTGCAGGGAAAGTCCGGGAGGCATTTGCTGTGCTGGCACACTTTCTCCTTCCTAGACAGAGTGGAAAAGCTTTTCCCTGCCGTGTAGGCGACAAGAGACGCATTAGACGGGCCTCCGGAGCTGTCCGAAGGTAAGCGCCTGTTGCCGGCCTCTTTCGGCACAAGCCCCCGCTCCGGAGCGCACCGCGGCCGGCCGGAGGCTCTCTGCCGGCGAAGGTGCCTCGTCTCCGGCAAGGAAGCCTCAGCCGCTTCTCCTGCACACGGAGAGCGTGCTAGCTGCTGAAACGTGAAGAAAGAAGCTGCAGAACACTGGCACTGAGCGTGCAGCTTTCCAGCGGAGAGAAAAAGCTACTTGAACACTCTGCAAGCCTTTCCACTCCCAAAAACATGCACATGGAAGGAGCTGCTGCAAAAGCGATGCTGTGCTCGCTGCTGCTCCTCCTGAAGCTCTGGCTGCTAAATCTGAGGCTTTCCTTCCAATTTCAAGCTGCAAAGCACTTGCTGAATTGCAGGGAAAGTCCGGGAGGCATTTGCTGTGCTGGCACACTTTCTCCTTCCTAGACAGAGTGGAAAAGCTTTTCCCTGCCGTGTAGGCGACAAGAGACGCATTAGACGGGCCTCCGGAGCTGTCCGAAGGTAAGCGCCTGTTCCCGGCCTCTTTCGGCACAAGCCCCCGCTCCGGAGCGCACCGCGGCCGGCCGGAGGCTCTCTGCCGGCGAAGGTGCCTCGTCTCCGGCAAGGAAGCCTCAGCCGCTTCTCCTGCACACGGAGAGCGTGCTAGCTGCTGAAACGTGAAGAAAGAAGCTGCAGAACACTGGCACTGAGCGTGCAGCTTTCCAGCGGAGAGAAAAAGCTACTTGAACACTCTGCAAGCCTTTCCACTCCCAAAAACATGCACATGGAAGGAGCTGCTGCAAAAGCGATGCTGTGCTCGCTGCTGCTCCTCCTGAAGCTCTGGCTGCTAAATCTGAGGCTTTCCTTCCAATTTCAAGCTGCAAAGCACTTGCTGAATTGCAGGGAAAGTCCGGGAGGCATTTGCTGTGCTGGCACACTTTCTCCTTCCTAGACAGAGTGGAAAAGCTTTTCCCTGCCGTGTAGGCGACAAGAGACGCATTAGACGGGCATCCGGAGCTGTCCGAAGGTAAGCGCCTGTTCCCGGCCTCTTTCGGCACAAGCCCCCGCTCCGGAGCGCACCGCGGCCGGCCGGAGGCTCTCTGCCGGCGAAGGTGCCTCGTCTCCGGCAAGGAAGCCTCAGCCGCTTCTCCTGCACACGGAGAGCGTGCTAGCTGCTGAAACGTGAAGAAAGAAGCTGCAGAACACTGGCACTGAGCGTGCAGCTTTCCAGCGGAGAGAAAAAGCTACTTGAACACTCTGCAAGCCTTTCCACTCCCAAAAACATGCACATGGAAGGAGCTGCTGCAAAAGCGATGCTGTGCTCGCTGCTGCTCCTCCTGAAGCTCTGGCTGCTAAATCTGAGGCTTTCCTTCCAATTTCAAGCTGCAAAGCACTTGCTGAATTGCAGGGAAAGTCCGGGAGGCATTTGCTGTGCTGGCACACTTTCTCCTTCCTAGACAGAGTGGAAAAGCTTTTCCCTGCCGTGTAGGCGACAAGAGACGCATTAGACGGGCCTCCGGAGCTGTCCGAAGGTAAGCGCCTGTTCCCGGCCTCTTTCGGCACAAGCCCCCGCTCCGGAGCGCACCGCGGCCGGCCGGAGGCTCTCTGCCGGCGAAGGTGCCTCGTCTCCGGCAAGGAAGCCTCAGCCGCTTCTCCTGCACACGGAGAGCGTGCTAGCTGCTGAAACGTGAAGAAAGAAGCTGCAGAACACTGGCACTGAGCGTGCAGCTTTCCAGCGGAGAGAAAAAGCTACTTGAACACTCTGCAAGCCTTTCCACTCCCAAAAACATGCACATGGAAGGAGCTGCTGCAAAAGCGATGCTGTGCTCGCTGCTGCTCCTCCTGAAGCTCTGGCTGCTAAATCTGAGGCTTTCCTTCCAATTTCAAGCTGCAAAGCACTTGCTGAATTGCAGGGAAAGTCCGGGAGGCATTTGCTGTGCTGGCACACTTTCTCCTTCCTAGACAGAGTGGAAAAGCTTTTCCCTGCCGTGTAGGCGACAAGAGACGCATTAGACGGGCATCCGGAGCTGTCCGAAGGTAAGCGCCTGTTGCCGGCCTCTTTCGGCACAAGCCCCCGCTCCGGAGCGCACCGCGGCCGGCCGGAGGCTCTCTGCCGGCGAAGGTGCCTCGTCTCCGGCAAGGAAGCCTCAGCCGCTTCTCCTGCACACGGAGAGCGTGCTAGCTGCTGAAACGTGAAGAAAGAAGCTGCAGAACACTGGCACTGAGCGTGCAGCTTTCCAGCGGAGAGAAAAAGCTACTTGAACACTCTGCAAGCCTTTCCACTCCCAAAAACATGCACATGGAAGGAGCTGCTGCAAAAGCGATGCTGTGCTCGCTGCTGCTCCTCCTGAAGCTCTGGCTGCTAAATCTGAGGCTTTCCTTCCAATTTCAAGCTGCAAAGCACTTGCTGAATTGCAGGGAAAGTCCGGGAGGCATTTGCTCTGCTGGCACACTTTCTCCTTCCTAGACAGAGTGGAAAAGCTTTTTCCTGCCGTGTAGGCGACAAGAGACGCATTAGACGGGCATCCGGAGCTGTCCGAAGGTAAGCGCCTGTTCCCGGCCTCTTTCGGCACAAGCCCCCGCTCCGGAGCGCACCGCGGCCGGCCGGAGGCTCTCTGCCGGCGAAGGTGCCTCGTCTCCGGCAAGGAAGCCTCAGCCGCTTCTCCTGCACACGGAGAGCGTGCTAGCTGCTGAAACGTGAAGAAAGAAGCTGCAGAACACTGGCACTGAGCGTGCAGCTTTCCAGCGGAGAGAAAAAGCTACTTGAACACTCTGCAAGCCTTTCCACTCCCAAAAACATGCACATGGAAGGAGCTGCTGCAAAAGCGATGCTGTGCTCGCTGCTGCTCCTCCTGAAGCTCTGGCTGCTAAATCTGAGGCTTTCCTTCCAATTTCAAGCTGCAAAGCACTTGCTGAATTGCAGGGAAAGTCCGGGAGGCATTTGCTCTGCTGGCACACTTTCTCCTTCCTAGACAGAGTGGAAAAGCTTTTCCCTGCCGTGTAGGCGACAAGAGACGCATTAGACGGGCATCCGGAGCTGTCCGAAGGTAAGCGCCTGTTCCCGGCCTCTTTCGGCACAAGCCCCCGCTCCGGAGCGCACCGCGGCCGGCCGGAGGCTCTCTGCCGGCGAAGGTGCCTCGTCTCCGGCAAGGAAGCCTCAGCCGCTTCTCCTGCACACGGAGAGCGTGCTAGCTGCTGAAACGTGAAGAAAGAAGCTGCAGAACACTGGCACTGAGCGTGCAGCTTTCCAGCGGAGAGAAAAAGCTACTTGAACACTCTGCAAGCCTTTCCACTCCCAAAAACATGCACATGGAAGGAGCTGCTGCAAAAGCGATGCTGTGCTCGCTGCTGCTCCTCCTGAAGCTCTGGCTGCTAAATCTGAGGCTTTCCTTCCAATTTCAAGCTGCAAAGCACTTGCTGAATTGCAGGGAAAGTCCGGGAGGCATTTGCTCTGTTGGCACACTTTCTCCTTCCTAGACAGAGTGGAAAAGCTTTTCCCTGCCGTGTAGGCGACAAGAGACGCATTAGACGGGCATCCGGAGCTGTCCGAAGGTAAGCGCCTGTTCCCGGCCTCTTTCGGCACAAGCCCCCGCTCCGGAGCGCACCGCGGCCGGCCGGAGGCTCTCTGCCGGCGAAGGTGCCTCGTCTCCGGCAAGGAAGCCTCAGCCGCTTCTCCTGCACACGGAGAGCGTGCTAGCTGCTGAAACGTGAAGAAAGAAGCTGCAGAACACTGGCACTGAGCGTGCAGCTTTCCAGCGGAGAGAAAAAGCTACTTGAACACTCTGCAAGCCTTTCCACTCCCAAAAACATGCACATGGAAGGAGCTGCTGCAAAAGCGATGCTGTGCTCGCTGCTGCTCCTCCTGAAGCTCTGGCTGCTAAATCTGAGGCTTTCCTTCCAATTTCAAGCTGCAAAGCACTTGCTGAATTGCAGGGAAAGTCCGGGAGGCATTTGCTGTGCTGGCACACTTTCTCCTTCCTAGACAGAGTGGAAAAGCTTTTCCCTGCCGTGTAGGCGACAAGAGACGCATTAGACGGGCCTCCGGAGCTGTCCGAAGGTAAGCGCCTGTTGCCGGCCTCTTTCGGCACAAGCCCCCGCTCCGGAGCGCACCGCGGCCGGCCGGAGGCTCTCTGCCGGCGAAGGTGCCTCGTCTCCGGCAAGGAAGCCTCAGCCGCTTCTCCTGCACACGGAGAGCGTGCTAGCTGCTGAAACGTGAAGAAAGAAGCTGCAGAACACTGGCACTGAGCGTGCAGCTTTCCAGCGGAGAGAAAAAGCTACTTGAACACTCTGCAAGCCTTTCCACTCCCAAAAACATGCACATGGAAGGAGCTGCTGCAAAAGCGATGCTGTGCTCGCTGCTGCTCCTCCTGAAGCTCTGGCTGCTAAATCTGAGGCTTTCCTTCCAATTTCAAGCTGCAAAGCACTTGCTGAATTGCAGGGAAAGTCCGGGAGGCATTTGCTGTGCTGGCACACTTTCTCCTTCCTAGACAGAGTGGAAAAGCTTTTCCCTGCCGTGTAGGCGACAAGAGACGCATTAGACGGGCATCCGGAGCTGTCCGAAGGTAAGCGCCTGTTGCCGGCCTCTTTCGGCACAAGCCCCCGCTCCGGAGCGCACCGCGGCCGGCCGGAGGCTCTCTGCCGGCGAAGGTGCCTCGTCTCCGGCAAGGAAGCCTCAGCCGCTTCTCCTGCACACGGAGAGCGTGCTAGCTGCTGAAACGTGAAGAAAGAAGCTGCAGAACACTGGCACTGAGCGTGCAGCTTTCCAGCGGAGAGAAAAAGCTACTTGAACACTCTGCAAGCCTTTCCACTCCCAAAAACATGCACATGGAAGGAGCTGCTGCAAAAGCGATGCTGTGCTCGCTGCTGCTCCTCCTGAAGCTCTGGCTGCTAAATCTGAGGCTTTCCTTCCAATTTCAAGCTGCAAAGCACTTGCTGAATTGCAGGGAAAGTCCGGGAGGCATTTGCTGTGCTGGCACACTTTCTCCTTCCTAGACAGAGTGGAAAAGCTTTTCCCTGCCGTGTAGGCGACAAGAGACGCATTAGACGGGCATCCGGAGCTGTCCGAAGGTAAGCGCCTGTTCCCGGCCTCTTTCGGCACAAGCCCCCGCTCCGGAGCGCACCGCGGCCGGCCGGAGGCTCTCTGCCGGCGAAGGTGCCTCGTCTCCGGCAAGGAAGCCTCAGCCGCTTCTCCTGCACACGGAGAGCGTGCTAGCTGCTGAAACGTGAAGAAAGAAGCTGCAGAACACTGGCACTGAGCGTGCAGCTTTCCAGCGGAGAGAAAAAGCTACTTGAACACTCTGCAAGCCTTTCCACTCCCAAAAACATGCACATGGAAGGAGCTGCTGCAAAAGCGATGCTGTGCTCGCTGCTGCTCCTCCTGAAGCTCTGGCTGCTAAATCTGAGGCTTTCCTTCCAATTTCAAGCTGCAAAGCACTTGCTGAATTGCAGGGAAAGTCCGGGAGGCATTTGCTGTGCTGGCACACTTTCTCCTTCCTAGACAGAGTGGAAAAGCTTTTTCCTGCCGTGTAGGCGACAAGAGACGCATTAGACGGGCATCCGGAGCTGTCCGAAGGTAAGCGCCTGTTGCCGGCCTCTTTCGGCACAAGCCCCCGCTCCGGAGCGCACCGCGGCCGGCCGGAGGCTCTCTGCCGGCGAAGGTGCCTCGTCTCCGGCAAGGAAGCCTCAGCCGCTTCTCCTGCACACGGAGAGCGTGCTAGCTGCTGAAACGTGAAGAAAGAAGCTGCAGAACACTGGCACTGAGCGTGCAGCTTTCCAGCGGAGAGAAAAAGCTACTTGAACACTCTGCAAGCCTTTCCACTCCCAAAAACATGCACATGGAAGGAGCTGCTGCAAAAGCGATGCTGTGCTCGCTGCTGCTCCTCCTGAAGCTCTGGCTGCTAAATCTGAGGCTTTCCTTCCAATTTCAAGCTGCAAAGCACTTGCTGAATTGCAGGGAAAGTCCGGGAGGCATTTGCTGTGCTGGCACACTTTCTCCTTCCTAGACAGAGTGGAAAAGCTTTTTCCTGCCGTGTAGGCGACAAGAGACGCATTAGACGGGCATTCGGAGCTGTCCGAAGGTAAGCGCCTGTTCCCGGCCTCTTTCGGCACAAGCCCCCGCTCCGGAGCGCACCGCGGCCGGCCGGAGGCTCTCTGCCGGCGAAGGTGCCTCGTCTCCGGCAAGGAAGCCTCAGCCGCTTCTCCTGCACACGGAGAGCGTGCTAGCTGCTGAAACGTGAAGAAAGAAGCTGCAGAACACTGGCACTGAGCGTGCAGCTTTCCAGCGGAGAGAAAAAGCTACTTGAACACTCTGCAAGCCTTTCCACTCTCTGCCGGCGAAGGTGCCTCGTCTCCGGCAAGGAAGCCTCAGCCGCTTCTCCTGCACACGGAGAGCGTGCTAGCTGCTGAAACGTGAAGAAAGAAGCTGCAGAACACTGGCACTGAGCGTGCAGCTTTCCAGCGGAGAGAAAAAGCTACTTGAACACTCTGCAAGCCTTTCCACTCCCAAAAACATGCACATGGAAGGAGCTGCTGCAAAAGCGATGCTGTGCTCGCTGCTGCTCCTCCTGAAGCTCTGGCTGCTAAATCTGAGGCTTTCCTTCCAATTTCAAGCTGCAAAGCACTTGCTGAATTGCAGGGAAAGTCCGGGAGGCATTTGCTCTGCTGGCACACTTTCTCCTTCCTAGACAGAGTGGAAAAGCTTTTCCCTGCCGTGTAGGCGACAAGAGACGCATTAGACGGGCCTCCGGAGCTGTCCGAAGGTAAGCGCCTGTTGCCGGCCTCTTTCGGCACAAGCCCCCGCTCCGGAGCGCACCGCGGCCGGCCGGAGGCTCTCTGCCGGCGAAGGTGCCTCGTCTCCGGCAAGGAAGCCTCAGCCGCTTCTCCTGCACACGGAGAGCGTGCTAGCTGCTGAAACGTGAAGAAAGAAGCTGCAGAACACTGGCACTGAGCGTGCAGCTTTCCAGCGGAGAGAAAAAGCTACTTGAACACTCTGCAAGCCTTTCCACTCCCAAAAACATGCACATGGAAGGAGCTGCTGCAAAAGCGATGCTGTGCTCGCTGCTGCTCCTCCTGAAGCTCTGGCTGCTAAATCTGAGGCTTTCCTTCCAATTTCAAGCTGCAAAGCACTTGCTGAATTGCAGGGAAAGTCCGGGAGGCATTTGCTGTGCTGGCACACTTTCTCCTTCCTAGACAGAGTGGAAAAGCTTTTCCCTGCCGTGTAGGCGACAAGAGACGCATTAGACGGGCCTCCGGAGCTGTCCGAAGGTAAGCGCCTGTTCCCGGCCTCTTTCGGCACAAGCCCCCGCTCCGGAGCGCACCGCGGCCGGCCGGAGGCTCTCTGCCGGCGAAGGTGCCTCGTCTCCGGCAAGGAAGCCTCAGCCGCTTCTCCTGCACACGGAGAGCGTGCTAGCTGCTGAAACGTGAAGAAAGAAGCTGCAGAACACTGGCACTGAGCGTGCAGCTTTCCAGCGGAGAGAAAAAGCTACTTGAACACTCTGCAAGCCTTTCCACTCCCAAAAACATGCACATGGAAGGAGCTGCTGCAAAAGCGATGCTGTGCTCGCTGCTGCTCCTCCTGAAGCTCTGGCTGCTAAATCTGAGGCTTTCCTTCCAATTTCAAGCTGCAAAGCACTTGCTGAATTGCAGGGAAAGTCCGGGAGGCATTTGCTGTGCTGGCACACTTTCTCCTTCCTAGACAGAGTGGAAAAGCTTTTCCCTGCCGTGTAGGCGACAAGAGACGCATTAGACGGGCATCCGGAGCTGTCCGAAGGTAAGCGCCTGTTGCCGGCCTCTTTCGGCACAAGCCCCCGCTCCGGAGCGCACCGCGGCCGGCCGGAGGCTCTCTGCCGGCGAAGGTGCCTCGTCTCCGGCAAGGAAGCCTCAGCCGCTTCTCCTGCACACGGAGAGCGTGCTAGCTGCTGAAACGTGAAGAAAGAAGCTGCAGAACACTGGCACTGAGCGTGCAGCTTTCCAGCGGAGAGAAAAAGCTACTTGAACACTCTGCAAGCCTTTCCACTCCCAAAAACATGCACATGGAAGGAGCTGCTGCAAAAGCGATGCTGTGCTCGCTGCTGCTCCTCCTGAAGCTCTGGCTGCTAAATCTGAGGCTTTCCTTCCAATTTCAAGCTGCAAAGCACTTGCTGAATTGCAGGGAAAGTCCGGGAGGCATTTGCTCTGCTGGCACACTTTCTCCTTCCTAGACAGAGTGGAAAAGCTTTTTCCTGCCGTGTAGGCGACAAGAGACGCATTAGACGGGCATCCGGAGCTGTCCGAAGGTAAGCGCCTGTTCCCGGCCTCTTTCGGCACAAGCCCCCGCTCCGGAGCGCACCGCGGCCGGCCGGAGGCTCTCTGCCGGCGAAGGTGCCTCGTCTCCGGCAAGGAAGCCTCAGCCGCTTCTCCTGCACACGGAGAGCGTGCTAGCTGCTGAAACGTGAAGAAAGAAGCTGCAGAACACTGGCACTGAGCGTGCAGCTTTCCAGCGGAGAGAAAAAGCTACTTGAACACTCTGCAAGCCTTTCCACTCCCAAAAACATGCACATGGAAGGAGCTGCTGCAAAAGCGATGCTGTGCTCGCTGCTGCTCCTCCTGAAGCTCTGGCTGCTAAATCTGAGGCTTTCCTTCCAATTTCAAGCTGCAAAGCACTTGCTGAATTGCAGGGAAAGTCCGGGAGGCATTTGCTCTGTTGGCACACTTTCTCCTTCCTAGACAGAGTGGAAAAGCTTTTCCCTGCCGTGTAGGCGACAAGAGACGCATTAGACGGGCATCCGGAGCTGTCCGAAGGTAAGCGCCTGTTCCCGGCCTCTTTCGGCACAAGCCCCCGCTCCGGAGCGCACCGCGGCCGGCCGGAGGCTCTCTGCCGGCGAAGGTGCCTCGTCTCCGGCAAGGAAGCCTCAGCCGCTTCTCCTGCACACGGAGAGCGTGCTAGCTGCTGAAACGTGAAGAAAGAAGCTGCAGAACACTGGCACTGAGCGTGCAGCTTTCCAGCGGAGAGAAAAAGCTACTTGAACACTCTGCAAGCCTTTCCACTCCCAAAAACATGCACATGGAAGGAGCTGCTGCAAAAGCGATGCTGTGCTCGCTGCTGCTCCTCCTGAAGCTCTGGCTGCTAAATCTGAGGCTTTCCTTCCAATTTCAAGCTGCAAAGCACTTGCTGAATTGCAGGGAAAGTCCGGGAGGCATTTGCTGTGCTGGCACACTTTCTCCTTCCTAGACAGAGTGGAAAAGCTTTTCCCTGCCGTGTAGGCGACAAGAGACGCATTAGACGGGCCTCCGGAGCTGTCCGAAGGTAAGCGCCTGTTGCCGGCCTCTTTCGGCACAAGCCCCCGCTCCGGAGCGCACCGCGGCCGGCCGGAGGCTCTCTGCCGGCGAAGGTGCCTCGTCTCCGGCAAGGAAGCCTCAGCCGCTTCTCCTGCACACGGAGAGCGTGCTAGCTGCTGAAACGTGAAGAAAGAAGCTGCAGAACACTGGCACTGAGCGTGCAGCTTTCCAGCGGAGAGAAAAAGCTACTTGAACACTCTGCAAGCCTTTCCACTCCCAAAAACATGCACATGGAAGGAGCTGCTGCAAAAGCGATGCTGTGCTCGCTGCTGCTCCTCCTGAAGCTCTGGCTGCTAAATCTGAGGCTTTCCTTCCAATTTCAAGCTGCAAAGCACTTGCTGAATTGCAGGGAAAGTCCGGGAGGCATTTGCTGTGCTGGCACACTTTCTCCTTCCTAGACAGAGTGGAAAAGCTTTTCCCTGCCGTGTAGGCGACAAGAGACGCATTAGACGGGCATCCGGAGCTGTCCGAAGGTAAGCGCCTGTTCCCGGCCTCTTTCGGCACAAGCCCCCGCTCCGGAGCGCACCGCGGCCGGCCGGAGGCTCTCTGCCGGCGAAGGTGCCTCGTCTCCGGCAAGGAAGCCTCAGCCGCTTCTCCTGCACACGGAGAGCGTGCTAGCTGCTGAAACGTGAAGAAAGAAGCTGCAGAACACTGGCACTGAGCGTGCAGCTTTCCAGCGGAGAGAAAAAGCTACTTGAACACTCTGCAAGCCTTTCCACTCCCAAAAACATGCACATGGAAGGAGCTGCTGCAAAAGCGATGCTGTGCTCGCTGCTGCTCCTCCTGAAGCTCTGGCTGCTAAATCTGAGGCTTTCCTTCCAATTTCAAGCTGCAAAGCACTTGCTGAATTGCAGGGAAAGTCCGGGAGGCATTTGCTCTGCTGGCACACTTTCTCCTTCCTAGACAGAGTGGAAAAGCTTTTCCCTGCCGTGTAGGCGACAAGAGACGCATTAGACGGGCATCCGGAGCTGTCCGAAGGTAAGCGCCTGTTGCCGGCCTCTTTCGGCACAAGCCCCCGCTCCGGAGCGCACCGCGGCCGGCCGGAGGCTCTCTGCCGGCGAAGGTGCCTCGTCTCCGGCAAGGAAGCCTCAGCCGCTTCTCCTGCACACGGAGAGCGTGCTAGCTGCTGAAACGTGAAGAAAGAAGCTGCAGAACACTGGCACTGAGCGTGCAGCTTTCCAGCGGAGAGAAAAAGCTACTTGAACACTCTGCAAGCCTTTCCACTCCCAAAAACATGCACATGGAAGGAGCTGCTGCAAAAGCGATGCTGTGCTCGCTGCTGCTCCTCCTGAAGCTTTGGCTGCTAAATCTGAGGCTTTCCTTCCAATTTCAAGCTGCAAAGCACTTGCTGAATTGCAGGGAAAGTCCGGGAGGCATTTGCTGTGCTGGCACACTTTCTCCTTCCTAGACAGAGTGGAAAAGCTTTTCCCTGCCGTGTAGGCGACAAGAGACGCATTAGACGGGCATCCGGAGCTGTCCGAAGGTAAGCGCCTGTTGCCGGCCTCTTTCGGCACAAGCCCCCGCTCCGGAGCGCACCGCGGCCGGCCGGAGGCTCTCTGCCGGCGAAGGTGCCTCGTCTCCGGCAAGGAAGCCTCAGCCGCTTCTCCTGCACACGGAGAGCGTGCTAGCTGCTGAAACGTGAAGAAAGAAGCTGCAGAACACTGGCACTGAGCGTGCAGCTTTCCAGCGGAGAGAAAAAGCTACTTGAACACTCTGCAAGCCTTTCCACTCCCAAAAACATGCACATGGAAGGAGCTGCTGCAAAAGCGATGCTGTGCTCGCTGCTGCTCCTCCTGAAGCTCTGGCTGCTAAATCTGAGGCTTTCCTTCCAATTTCAAGCTGCAAAGCACTTGCTGAATTGCAGGGAAAGTCCGGGAGGCATTTGCTGTGCTGGCACACTTTCTCCTTCCTAGACAGAGTGGAAAAGCTTTTCCCTGCCGTGTAGGCGACAAGAGACGCATTAGACGGGCATCCGGAGCTGTCCGAAGGTAAGCGCCTGTTCCCGGC
Organism: Fringilla coelebs; assembly: GCF_963513975.1. Lineage (NCBI taxonomy): Eukaryota > Metazoa > Chordata > Aves > Passeriformes > Fringillidae > Fringilla > Fringilla coelebs. The sequence goes on from NW_028167239.1 coordinate 127,918, forward strand.
CTCTTTCGGCACAAGCCCCCGCTCCGGAGCGCACCGCGGCCGGCCGGAGGCTCTCTGCCGGCGAAGGTGCCGCTTCTCCGGCAAGGAAGCCTCAGCCGCTTCTCCTGCACACGGAGAGCGTGCTAGCTGCTGAAACGTGAAGAAAGAAGCTGCAGAACACTGGCACTGAGCGTGCAGCTTTCCAGCGGAGAGAAAAAGCTACTTGAACACTCTGCAAGCCTTTCCACTCCCAAAAACATGCACATGGAAGGAGCTGCTGCAAAAGCGATGCTGTGCTCGCTGCTGCTCCTCCTGAAGCTTTGGCTGCTAAATCTGAGGCTTTCCTTCCAATTTCAAGCTGCAAAGCACTTGCTGAATTGCAGGGAAAGTCCGGGAGGCATTTGCTCTGCTGGCACACTTTCTCCTTCCTAGACAGAGTGGAAAAGCTTTTCCCTGCCGTGTAGGCGACAAGAGACGCATTAGACGGGCATCCGGAGCTGTCCGAAGGTAAGCGCCTGTTCCCGGCCTCTTTCGGCACAAGCCCCCGCTCCGGAGCGCACCGCGGCCGGCCGGAGGCTCTCTGCCGGCGAAGGTGCCTCGTCTCCGGCAAGGAAGCCTCAGCCGCTTCTCCTGCACACGGAGAGCGTGCTAGCTGCTGAAACGTGAAGAAAGAAGCTGCAGAACACTGGCACTGAGCGTGCAGCTTTCCAGCGGAGAGAAAAAGCTACTTGAACACTCTGCAAGCCTTTCCACTCCCAAAAACATGCACATGGAAGGAGCTGCTGCAAAAGCGATGCTGTGCTCGCTGCTGCTCCTCCTGAAGCTCTGGCTGCTAAATCTGAGGCTTTCCTTCCAATTTCAAGCTGCAAAGCACTTGCTGAATTGCAGGGAAAGTCCGGGAGGCATTTGCTGTGCTGGCACACTTTCTCCTTCCTAGACAGAGTGGAAAAGCTTTTCCCTGCCGTGTAGGCGACAAGAGACGCATTAGACGGGCATCCGGAGCTGTCCGAAGGTAAGCGCCTGTTGCCGGCCTCTTTCGGCACAAGCCCCCGCTCCGGAGCGCACCGCGGCCGGCCGGAGGCTCTCTGCCGGCGAAGGTGCCTCGTCTCCGGCAAGGAAGCCTCAGCCGCTTCTCCTGCACACGGAGAGCGTGCTAGCTGCTGAAACGTGAAGAAAGAAGCTGCAGAACACTGGCACTGAGCGTGCAGCTTTCCAGCGGAGAGAAAAAGCTACTTGAACACTCTGCAAGCCTTTCCACTCCCAAAAACATGCACATGGAAGGAGCTGCTGCAAAAGCGATGCTGTGCTCGCTGCTGCTCCTCCTGAAGCTCTGGCTGCTAAATCTGAGGCTTTCCTTCCAATTTCAAGCTGCAAAGCACTTGCTGAATTGCAGGGAAAGTCCGGGAGGCATTTGCTGTGCTGGCACACTTTCTCCTTCCTAGACAGAGTGGAAAAGCTTTTCCCTGCCGTGTAGGCGACAAGAGACGCATTAGACGGGCATCCGGAGCTGTCCGAAGGTAAGCGCCTGTTCCCGGCCTCTTTCGGCACAAGCCCCCGCTCCGGAGCGCACCGCGGCCGGCCGGAGGCTCTCTGCCGGCGAAGGTGCCGCTTCTCCGGCAAGGAAGCCTCAGCCGCTTCTCCTGCACACGGAGAGCGTGCTAGCTGCTGAAACGTGAAGAAAGAAGCTGCAGAACACTGGCACTGAGCGTGCAGCTTTCCAGCGGAGAGAAAAAGCTACTTGAACACTCTGCAAGCCTTTCCACTCCCAAAAACATGCACATGGAAGGAGCTGCTGCAAAAGCGATGCTGTGCTCGCTGCTGCTCCTCCTGAAGCTCTGGCTGCTAAATCTGAGGCTTTCCTTCCAATTTCAAGCTGCAAAGCACTTGCTGAATTGCAGGGAAAGTCCGGGAGGCATTTGCTGTGCTGGCACACTTTCTCCTTCCTAGACAGAGTGGAAAAGCTTTTCCCTGCCGTGTAGGCGACAAGAGACGCATTAGACGGGCATCCGGAGCTGTCCGAAGGTAAGCGCCTGTTCCCGGCCTCTTTCGGCACAAGCCCCCGCTCCGGAGCGCACCGCGGCCGGCCGGAGGCTCTCTGCCGGCGAAGGTGCCTCGTCTCCGGCAAGGAAGCCTCAGCCGCTTCTCCTGCACACGGAGAGCGTGCTAGCTGCTGAAACGTGAAGAAAGAAGCTGCAGAACACTGGCACTGAGCGTGCAGCTTTCCAGCGGAGAGAAAAAGCTACTTGAACACTCTGCAAGCCTTTCCACTCCCAAAAACATGCACATGGAAGGAGCTGCTGCAAAAGCGATGCTGTGCTCGCTGCTGCTCCTCCTGAAGCTCTGGCTGCTAAATCTGAGGCTTTCCTTCCAATTTCAAGCTGCAAAGCACTTGCTGAATTGCAGGGAAAGTCCGGGAGGCATTTGCTGTGCTGGCACACTTTCTCCTTCCTAGACAGAGTGGAAAAGCTTTTCCCTGCCGTGTAGGCGACAAGAGACGCATTAGACGGGCATCCGGAGCTGTCCGAAGGTAAGCGCCTGTTCCCGGCCTCTTTCGGCACAAGCCCCCGCTCCGGAGCGCACCGCGGCCGGCCGGAGGCTCTCTGCCGGCGAAGGTGCCGCTTCTCCGGCAAGGAAGCCTCAGCCGCTTCTCCTGCACACGGAGAGCGTGCTAGCTGCTGAAACGTGAAGAAAGAAGCTGCAGAACACTGGCACTGAGCGTGCAGCTTTCCAGCGGAGAGAAAAAGCTACTTGAACACTCTGCAAGCCTTTCCACTCCCAAAAACATGCACATGGAAGGAGCTGCTGCAAAAGCGATGCTGTGCTCGCTGCTGCTCCTCCTGAAGCTCTGGCTGCTAAATCTGAGGCTTTCCTTCCAATTTCAAGCTGCAAAGCACTTGCTGAATTGCAGGGAAAGTCCGGGAGGCATTTGCTGTGCTGGCACACTTTCTCCTTCCTAGACAGAGTGGAAAAGCTTTTCCCTGCCGTGTAGGCGACAAGAGACGCATTAGACGGGCATCCGGAGCTGTCCGAAGGTAAGCGCCTGTTCCCGGCCTCTTTCGGCACAAGCCCCCGCTCCGGAGCGCACCGCGGCCGGCAGGAGGCTCTCTGCCGGCGAAGGTGCCTCGTCTCCGGCAAGGAAGCCTCAGCCGCTTCTCCTGCACACGGAGAGCGTGCTAGCTGCTGAAACGTGAAGAAAGAAGCTGCAGAACACTGGCACTGAGCGTGCAGCTTTCCAGCGGAGAGAAAAAGCTACTTGAACACTCTGCAAGCCTTTCCACTCCCAAAAACATGCACATGGAAGGAGCTGCTGCAAAAGCGATGCTGTGCTCGCTGCTGCTCCTCCTGAAGCTCTGGCTGCTAAATCTGAGGCTTTCCTTCCAATTTCAAGCTGCAAAGCACTTGCTGAAGTGCAGGGAAAGTCCGGGAGGCATTTGCTGTGCTGGCACACTTTCTCCTTCCTAGACAGAGTGGAAAAGCTTTTCCCTGCCGTGTAGGCGACAAGAGACGCATTAGACGGGCCTCCGGAGCTGTCCGAAGGTAAGCGCCTGTTCCCGGCCTCTTTCGGCACAAGCCCCCGCTCCGGAGCGCACCGCGGCCGGCCGGAGGCTCTCTGCCGGCGAAGGTGCCTCGTCTCCGGCAAGGAAGCCTCAGCCGCTTCTCCTGCACACGGAGAGCGTGCTAGCTGCTGAAACGTGAAGAAAGAAGCTGCAGAACACTGGCACTGAGCGTGCAGCTTTCCAGCGGAGAGAAAAAGCTACTTGAACACTCTGCAAGCCTTTCCACTCCCAAAAACATGCACATGGAAGGAGCTGCTGCAAAAGCGATGCTGTGCTCGCTGCTGCTCCTCCTGAAGCTCTGGCTGCTAAATCTGAGGCTTTCCTTCCAATTTCAAGCTGCAAAGCACTTGCTGAATTGCAGGGAAAGTCCGGGAGGCATTTGCTCTGCTGGCACACTTTCTCCTTCCTAGACAGAGTGGAAAAGCTTTTCCCTGCCGTGTAGGCGACAAGAGACGCATTAGACGGGCATCCGGAGCTGTCCGAAGGTAAGCGCCTGTTCCCGGCCTCTTTCGGCACAAGCCCCCGCTCCGGAGCGCACCGCGGCCGGCCGGAGGCTCTCTGCCGGCGAAGGTGCCTCGTCTCCGGCAAGGAAGCCTCAGCCGCTTCTCCTGCACACGGAGAGCGTGCTAGCTGCTGAAACGTGAAGAAAGAAGCTGCAGAACACTGGCACTGAGCGTGCAGCTTTCCAGCGGAGAGAAAAAGCTACTTGAACACTCTGCAAGCCTTTCCACTCCCAAAAACATGCACATGGAAGGAGCTGCTGCAAAAGCGATGCTGTGCTCGCTGCTGCTCCTCCTGAAGCTCTGGCTGCTAAATCTGAGGCTTTCCTTCCAATTTCAAGCTGCAAAGCACTTGCTGAATTGCAGGGAAAGTCCGGGAGGCATTTGCTGTGCTGGCACACTTTCTCCTTCCTAGACAGAGTGGAAAAGCTTTTTCCTGCCGTGTAGGCGACAAGAGACGCATTAGACGGGCATCCGGAGCTGTCCGAAGGTAAGCGCCTGTTGCCGGCCTCTTTCGGCACAAGCCCCCGCTCCGGAGCGCACCGCGGCCGGCCGGAGGCTCTCTGCCGGCGAAGGTGCCTCGTCTCCGGCAAGGAAGCCTCAGCCGCTTCTCCTGCACACGGAGAGCGTGCTAGCTGCTGAAACGTGAAGAAAGAAGCTGCAGAACACTGGCACTGAGCCTGCAGCTTTCCAGCGGAGAGAAAAAGCTACTTGAACACTCTGCAAGCCTTTCCACTCCCAAAAACATGCACATGGAAGGAGCTGCTGCAAAAGCGATGCTGTGCTCGCTGCTGCTCCTCCTGAAGCTCTGGCTGCTAAATCTGAGGCTTTCCTTCCAATTTCAAGCTGCAAAGCACTTGCTGAATTGCAGGGAAAGTCCGGGAGGCATTTGCTCTGCTGGCACACTTTCTCCTTCCTAGACAGAGTGGAAAAGCTTTTTCCTGCCGTGTAGGCGACAAGAGACGCATTAGACGGGCATCCGGAGCTGTCCGAAGGTAAGCGCCTGTTCCCGGCCTCTTTCGGCACAAGCCCCCGCTCCGGAGCGCACCGCGGCCGGCCGGAGGCTCTCTGCCGGCGAAGGTGCCTCGTCTCCGGCAAGGAAGCCTCAGCCGCTTCTCCTGCACACGGAGAGCGTGCTAGCTGCTGAAACGTGAAGAAAGAAGCTGCAGAACACTGGCACTGAGCGTGCAGCTTTCCAGCGGAGAGAAAAAGCTACTTGAACACTCTGCAAGCCTTTCCACTCCCAAAAACATGCACATGGAAGGAGCTGCTGCAAAAGCGATGCTGTGCTCGCTGCTGCTCCTCCTGAAGCTCTGGCTGCTAAATCTGAGGCTTTCCTTCCAATTTCAAGCTGCAAAGCACTTGCTGAATTGCAGGGAAAGTCCGGGAGGCATTTGCTGTGCTGGCACACTTTCTCCTTCCTAGACAGAGTGGAAAAGCTTTTCCCTGCCGTGTAGGCGACAAGAGACGCATTAGACGGGCATCCGGAGCTGTCCGAAGGTAAGCGCCTGTTCCCGGCCTCTTTCGGCACAAGCCCCCGCTCCGGAGCGCACCGCGGCCGGCCGGAGGCTCTCTGCCGGCGAAGGTGCCTCGTCTCCGGCAAGGAAGCCTCAGCCGCTTCTCCTGCACACGGAGAGCGTGGTAGCTGCTGAAACGTGAAGAAAGAAGCTGCAGAACACTGGCACTGAGCGTGCAGCTTTCCAGCGGAGAGAAAAAGCTACTTGAACACTCTGCAAGCCTTTCCACTCCCAAAAACATGCACATGGAAGGAGCTGCTGCAAAAGCGATGCTGTGCTCGCTGCTGCTCCTCCTGAAGCTCTGGCTGCTAAATCTGAGGCTTTCCTTCCAATTTCAAGCTGCAAAGCACTTGCTGAATTGCAGGGAAAGTCCGGGAGGCATTTGCTCTGCTGGCACACTTTCTCCTTCCTAGACAGAGTGGAAAAGCTTTTCCCTGCCGTGTAGGCGACAAGAGACGCATTAGACGGGCATCCGGAGCTGTCCGAAGGTAAGCGCCTGTTCCCGGCCTCTTTCGGCACAAGCCCCCGCTCCGGAGCGCACCGCGGCCGGCCGGAGGCTCTCTGCCGGCGAAGGTGCCTCGTCTCCGGCAAGGAAGCCTCAGCCGCTTCTCCTGCACACGGAGAGCGTGCTAGCTGCTGAAACGTGAAGAAAGAAGCTGCAGAACACTGGCACTGAGCGTGCAGCTTTCCAGCGGAGAGAAAAAGCTACTTGAACACTCTGCAAGCCTTTCCACTCCCAAAAACATGCACATGGAAGGAGCTGCTGCAAAAGCGATGCTGTGCTCGCTGCTGCTCCTCCTGAAGCTCTGGCTGCTAAATCTGAGGCTTTCCTTCCAATTTCAAGCTGCAAAGCACTTGCTGAATTGCAGGGAAAGTCCGGGAGGCATTTGCTCTGCTGGCACACTTTCTCCTTCCTAGACAGAGTGGAAAAGCTTTTCCCTGCCGTGTAGGCGACAAGAGACGCATTAGACGGGCATCCGGAGCTGTCCGAAGGTAAGCGCCTGTTCCCGGCCTCTTTCGGCACAAGCCCCCGCTCCGGAGCGCACCGCGGCCGGCCGGAGGCTCTCTGCCGGCGAAGGTGCCTCGTCTCCGGCAAGGAAGCCTCAGCCGCTTCTCCTGCACACGGAGAGCGTGCTAGCTGCTGAAACGTGAAGAAAGAAGCTGCAGAACACTGGCACTGAGCGTGCAGCTTTCCAGCGGAGAGAAAAAGCTACTTGAACACTCTGCAAGCCTTTCCACTCCCAAAAACATGCACATGGAAGGAGCTGCTGCAAAAGCGATGCTGTGCTCGCTGCTGCTCCTCCTGAAGCTCTGGCTGCTAAATCTGAGGCTTTCCTTCCAATTTCAAGCTGCAAAGCACTTGCTGAATTGCAGGGAAAGTCCGGGAGGCATTTGCTGTGCTGGCACACTTTCTCCTTCCTAGACAGAGTGGAAAAGCTTTTCCCTGCCGTGTAGGCGACAAGAGACGCATTAGACGGGCATCCGGAGCTGTCCGAAGGTAAGCGCCTGTTCCCGGCCTCTTTCGGCACAAGCCCCCGCTCCGGAGCGCACCGCGGCCGGCCGGAGGCTCTCTGCCGGCGAAGGTGCCTCGTCTCCGGCAAGGAAGCCTCAGCCGCTTCTCCTGCACACGGAGAGCGTGCTAGCTGCTGAAACGTGAAGAAAGAAGCTGCAGAACACTGGCACTGAGCGTGCAGCTTTCCAGCGGAGAGAAAAAGCTACTTGAACACTCTGCAAGCCTTTCCACTCCCAAAAACATGCACATGGAAGGAGCTGCTGCAAAAGCGATGCTGTGCTCGCTGCTGCTCCTCCTGAAGCTCTGGCTGCTAAATCTGAGGCTTTCCTTCCAATTTCAAGCTGCAAAGCACTTGCTGAATTGCAGGGAAAGTCCGGGAGGCATTTGCTCTGCTGGCACACTTTCTCCTTCCTAGACAGAGTGGAAAAGCTTTTTCCTGCCGTGTAGGCGACAAGAGACGCATTAGACGGGCATCCGGAGCTGTCCGAAGGTAAGCGCCTGTTCCCGGCCTCTTTCGGCACAAGCCCCCGCTCCGGAGCGCACCGCGGCCGGCCGGAGGCTCTCTGCCGGCGAAAATGCCTCGTCTCCGGCAAGGAAGCCTCAGCCGCTTCTCCTGCACACGGAGAGCGTGCTAGCTGCTGAAACGTGAAGAAAGAAGCTGCAGAACACTGGCACTGAGCCTGCAGCTTTCCAGCGGAGAGAAAAAGCTACTTGAACACTCTGCAAGCCTTTCCACTCCCAAAAACATGCACATGGAAGGAGCTGCTGCAAAAGCGATGCTGTGCTCGCTGCTGCTCCTCCTGAAGCTCTGGCTGCTAAATCTGAGGCTTTCCTTCCAATTTCAAGCTGCAAAGCACTTGCTGAATTGCAGGGAAAGTCCGGGAGGCATTTGCTCTGCTGGCACACTTTCTCCTTCCTAGACAGAGTGGAAAAGCTTTTCCCTGCCGTGTAGGCGACAAGAGACGCATTAGACGGGCATCCGGAGCTGTCCGAAGGTAAGCGCCTGTTCCCGGCCTCTTTCGGCACAAGCCCCCGCTCCGGAGCGCACCGCGGCCGGCCGGAGGCTCTCTGCCGGCGAAGGTGCCTCGTCTCCGGCAAGGAAGCCTCAGCCGCTTCTCCTGCACACGGAGAGCGTGCTAGCTGCTGAAACGTGAAGAAAGAAGCTGCAGAACACTGGCACTGAGCGTGCAGCTTTCCAGCGGAGAGAAAAAGCTACTTGAACACTCTGCAAGCCTTTCCACTCCCAAAAACATGCACATGGAAGGAGCTGCTGCAAAAGCGATGCTGTGCTCGCTGCTGCTCCTCCTGAAGCTCTGGCTGCTAAATCTGAGGCTTTCCTTCCAATTTCAAGCTGCAAAGCACTTGCTGAATTGCAGGGAAAGTCCGGGAGGCATTTGCTCTGCTGGCACACTTTCTCCTTCCTAGACAGAGTGGAAAAGCTTTTCCCTGCCGTGTAGGCGACAAGAGACGCATTAGACGGGCATCCGGAGCTGTCCGAAGGTAAGCGCCTGTTGCCGGCCTCTTTCGGCACAAGCCCCCGCTCCGGAGCGCACCGCGGCCGGCCGGAGGCTCTCTGCCGGCGAAGGTGCCTCGTCTCCGGCAAGGAAGCCTCAGCCGCTTCTCCTGCACACGGAGAGCGTGCTAGCTGCTGAAACGTGAAGAAAGAAGCTGCAGAACACTGGCACTGAGCGTGCAGCTTTCCAGCGGAGAGAAAAAGCTACTTGAACACTCTGCAAGCCTTTCCACTCCCAAAAACATGCACATGGAAGGAGCTGCTGCAAAAGCGATGCTGTGCTCGCTGCTGCTCCTCCTGAAGCTCTGGCTGCTAAATCTGAGGCTTTCCTTCCAATTTCAAGCTGCAAAGCACTTGCTGAATTGCAGGGAAAGTCCGGGAGGCATTTGCTCTGCTGGCACACTTTCTCCTTCCTAGACAGAGTGGAAAAGCTTTTCCCTGCCGTGTAGGCGACAAGAGACGCATTAGACGGGCATCCGGAGCTGTCCGAAGGTAAGCGCCTGTTCCCGGCCTCTTTCGGCACAAGCCCCCGCTCCGGAGCGCACCGCGGCCGGCCGGAGGCTCTCTGCCGGCGAAGGTGCCTCGTCTCCGGCAAGGAAGCCTCAGCCGCTTCTCCTGCACACGGAGAGCGTGCTAGCTGCTGAAACGTGAAGAAAGAAGCTGCAGAACACTGGCACTGAGCGTGCAGCTTTCCAGCGGAGAGAAAAAGCTACTTGAACACTCTGCAAGCCTTTCCACTCCCAAAAACATGCACATGGAAGGAGCTGCTGCAAAAGCGATGCTGTGCTCGCTGCTGCTCCTCCTGAAGCTCTGGCTGCTAAATCTGAGGCTTTCCTTCCAATTTCAAGCTGCAAAGCACTTGCTGAATTGCAGGGAAAGTCCGGGAGGCATTTGCTCTGCTGGCACACTTTCTCCTTCCTAGACAGAGTGGAAAAGCTTTTCCCTGCCGTGTAGGCGACAAGAGACGCATTAGACGGGCATCCGGAGCTGTCCGAAGGTAAGCGCCTGTTCCCGGCCTCTTTCGGCACAAGCCCCCGCTCCGGAGCGCACCGCGGCCGGCCGGAGGCTCTCTGCCGGCGAAGGTGCCTCGTCTCCGGCAAGGAAGCCTCAGCCGCTTCTCCTGCACACGGAGAGCGTGCTAGCTGCTGAAACGTGAAGAAAGAAGCTGCAGAACACTGGCACTGAGCGTGCAGCTTTCCAGCGGAGAGAAAAAGCTACTTGAACACTCTGCAAGCCTTTCCACTCCCAAAAACATGCACATGGAAGGAGCTGCTGCAAAAGCGATGCTGTGCTCGCTGCTGCTCCTCCTGAAGCTCTGGCTGCTAAATCTGAGGCTTTCCTTCCAATTTCAAGCTGCAAAGCACTTGCTGAATTGCAGGGAAAGTCCGGGAGGCATTTGCTGTGCTGGCACACTTTCTCCTTCCTAGACAGAGTGGAAAAGCTTTTCCCTGCCGTGTAGGCGACAAGAGACGCATTAGACGGGCATCCGGAGCTGTCCGAAGGTAAGCGCCTGTTCCCGGCCTCTTTCGGCACAAGCCCCCGCTCCGGAGCGCACCGCGGCCGGCCGGAGGCTCTCTGCCGGCGAAGGTGCCTCGTCTCCGGCAAGGAAGCCTCAGCCGCTTCTCCTGCACACGGAGAGCGTGCTAGCTGCTGAAACGTGAAGAAAGAAGCTGCAGAACACTGGCACTGAGCGTGCAGCTTTCCAGCGGAGAGAAAAAGCTACTTGAACACTCTGCAAGCCTTTCCACTCCCAAAAACATGCACATGGAAGGAGCTGCTGCAAAAGCGATGCTGTGCTCGCTGCTGCTCCTCCTGAAGCTCTGGCTGCTAAATCTGAGGCTTTCCTTCCAATTTCAAGCTGCAAAGCACTTGCTGAATTGCAGGGAAAGTCCGGGAGGCATTTGCTCTGCTGGCACACTTTCTCCTTCCTAGACAGAGTGGAAAAGCTTTTCCCTGCCGTGTAGGCGACAAGAGACGCATTAGACGGGCCTCCGGAGCTGTCCGAAGGTAAGCGCCTGTTCCCGGCCTCTTTCGGCACAAGCCCCCGCTCCGGAGCGCACCGCGGCCGGCCGGAGGCTCTCTGCCGGCGAAGGTGCCTCGTCTCCGGCAAGGAAGCCTCAGCCGCTTCTCCTGCACACGGAGAGCGTGCTAGCTGCTGAAACGTGAAGAAAGAAGCTGCAGAACACTGGCACTGAGCGTGCAGCTTTCCAGCGGAGAGAAAAAGCTACTTGAACACTCTGCAAGCCTTTCCACTCCCAAAAACATGCACATGGAAGGAGCTGCTGCAAAAGCGATGCTGTGCTCGCTGCTGCTCCTCCTGAAGCTCTGGCTGCTAAATCTGAGGCTTTCCTTCCAATTTCAAGCTGCAAAGCACTTGCTGAATTGCAGGTAAAGTCCGGGAGGCATTTGCTCTGCTGGCACACTTTCTCCTTCCCAGACAGAGTGGAAAAGCTTTTCCCTGCCGTGTAGGCGACAAGAGACGCATTAGACGGGCATCCGGAGCTGTCCGAAGGTAAGCGCCTGTTCCCGGCCTCTTTCGGCACAAGCCCCCGCTCCGGAGCGCACCGCGGCCGGCCGGAGGCTCTCTGCCGGCGAAGGTGCCTCGTCTCCGGCAAGGAAGCCTCAGCCGCTTCTCCTGCACACGGAGAGCGTGCTAGCTGCTGAAACGTGAAGAAAGAAGCTGCAGAACACTGGCACTGAGCGTGCAGCTTTCCAGCGGAGAGAAAAAGCTACTTGAACACTCTGCAAGCCTTTCCACTCCCAAAAACATGCACATGGAAGGAGCTGCTGCAAAAGCGATGCTGTGCTCGCTGCTGCTCCTCCTGAAGCTCTGGCTGCTAAATCTGAGGCTTTCCTTCCAATTTCAAGCTGCAAAGCACTTGCTGAATTGCAGGGAAAGTCCGGGAGGCATTTGCTGTGCTGGCACACTTTCTCCTTCCTAGACAGAGTGGAAAAGCTTTTCCCTGCCGTGTAGGCGACAAGAGACGCATTAGACGGGCATCCGGAGCTGTCCGAAGGTAAGCGCCTGTTCCCGGCCTCTTTCGGCACAAGCCCCCGCTCCGGAGCGCACCGCGGCCGGCCGGAGGCTCTCTGCCGGCGAAGGTGCCTCGTCTCCGGCAAGGAAGCCTCAGCCGCTTCTCCTGCACACGGAGAGCGTGCTAGCGGCTGAAACGTGAAGAAAGAAGCTGCAGAACACTGGCACTGAGCGTGCAGCTTTCCAGCGGAGAGAAAAAGCTACTTGAACACTCTGCAAGCCTTTCCACTCCCAAAAACATGCACATGGAAGGAGCTGCTGCAAAAGCGATGCTGTGCTCGCTGCTGCTCCTCCTGAAGCTCTGGCTGCTAAATCTGAGGCTTTCCTTCCAATTTCAAGCTGCAAAGCACTTGCTGAATTGCAGGGAAAGTCCGGGAGGCATTTGCTGTGCTGGCACACTTTCTCCTTCCTAGACAGAGTGGAAAAGCTTTTCCCTGCCGTGTAGGCGACAAGAGACGCATTAGACGGGCATCCGGAGCTGTCCGAAGGTAAGCGCCTGTTCCCGGCCTCTTTCGGCACAAGCCCCCGCTCCGGAGCGCACCGCGGCCGGCCGGAGGCTCTCTGCCGGCGAAGGTGCCTCGTCTCCGGCAAGGAAGCCTCAGCCGCTTCTCCTGCACACGGAGAGCGTGCTAGCTGCTGAAACGTGAAGAAAGAAGCTGCAGAACACTGGCACTGAGCGTGCAGCTTTCCAGCGGAGAGAAAAAGCTACTTGAACACTCTGCAAGCCTTTCCACTCCCAAAAACATGCACATGGAAGGAGCTGCTGCAAAAGCGATGCTGTGCTCGCTGCTGCTCCTCCTGAAGCTCTGGCTGCTAAATCTGAGGCTTTCCTTCCAATTTCAAGCTGCAAAGCACTTGCTGAATTGCAGGGAAAGTCCGGGAGGCATTTGCTGTGCTGGCACACTTTCTCCTTCCTAGACAGAGTGGAAAAGCTTTTCCCTGCCGTGTAGGCGACAAGAGACGCATTAGACGGGCATCCGGAGCTGTCCGAAGGTAAGCGCCTGTTCCCGGCCTCTTTCGGCACAAGCCCCCGCTCCGGAGCGCACCGCGGCCGGCCGGAGGCTCTCTGCCGGCGAAGGTGCCGCTTCTCCGGCAAGGAAGCCTCAGCCGCTTCTCCTGCACACGGAGAGCGTGCTAGCTGCTGAAATGTGAAGAAAGAAGCTGCAGAACACTGGCACTGAGCGTGCAGCTTTCCAGCGGAGAGAAAAAGCTACTTGAACACTCTGCAAGCCTTTCCACTCCCAAAAACATGCACATGGAAGGAGCTGCTGCAAAAGCGATGCTGTGCTCGCTGCTGCTCCTCCTGAAGCTCTGGCTGCTAAATCTGAGGCTTTCCTTCCAATTTCAAGCTGCAAAGCACTTGCTGAAGTGCAGGGAAAGTCCGGGAGGCATTTGCTGTGCTGGCACACTTTCTCCTTCCTAGACAGAGTGGAAAAGCTTTTCCCTGCCGTGTAGGCGACAAGAGACGCATTAGACGGGCCTCCGGAGCTGTCCGAAGGTAAGCGCCTGTTCCCGGCCTCTTTCGGCACAAGCCCCCGCTCCGGAGCGCACCGCGGCCGGCCGGAGGCTCTCTGCCGGCGAAGGTGCCTCGTCTCCGGCAAGGAAGCCTCAGCCGCTTCTCCTGCACACGGAGAGCGTGCTAGCTGCTGAAACGTGAAGAAAGAAGCTGCAGAACACTGGCACTGAGCGTGCAGCTTTCCAGCGGAGAGAAAAAGCTACTTGAACACTCTGCAAGCCTTTCCACTCCCAAAAACATGCACATGGAAGGAGCTGCTGCAAAAGCGATGCTGTGCTCGCTGCTGCTCCTCCTGAAGCTCTGGCTGCTAAATCTGAGGCTTTCCTTCCAATTTCAAGCTGCAAAGCACTTGCTGAATTGCAGGGAAAGTCCGGGAGGCATTTGCTGTGCTGGCACACTTTCTCCTTCCTAGACAGAGTGGAAAAGCTTTTCCCTGCCGTGTAGGCGACAAGAGACGCATTAGACGGGCCTCCGGAGCTGTCCGAAGGTAAGCGCCTGTTCCCGGCCTCTTTCGGCACAAGCCCCCGCTCCGGAGCGCACCGCGGCCGGCCGGAGGCTCTCTGCCGGCGAAGGTGCCTCGTCTCCGGCAAGGAAGCCTCAGCCGCTTCTCCTGCACACGGAGAGCGTGCTAGCTGCTGAAACGTGAAGAAAGAAGCTGCAGAACACTGGCACTGAGCGTGCAGCTTTCCAGCGGAGAGAAAAAGCTACTTGAACACTCTGCAAGCCTTTCCACTCCCAAAAACATGCACATGGAAGGAGCTGCTGCAAAAGCGATGCTGTGCTCGCTGCTGCTCCTCCTGAAGCTCTGGCTGCTAAATCTGAGGCTTTCCTTCCAATTTCAAGCTGCAAAGCACTTGCTGAATTGCAGGGAAAGTCCGGGAGGCATTTGCTGTGCTGGCACACTTTCTCCTTCCTAGACAGAGTGGAAAAGCTTTTCCCTGCCGTGTAGGCGACAAGAGACGCATTAGACGGGCATCCGGAGCTGTCCGAAGGTAAGCGCCTGTTCCCGGCCTCTTTCGGCACAAGCCCCCGCTCCGGAGCGCACCGCGGCCGGCCGGAGGCTCTCTGCCGGCGAAGGTGCCTCGTCTCCGGCAAGGAAGCCTCAGCCGCTTCTCCTGCACACGGAGAGCGTGCTAGCTGCTGAAACGTGAAGAAAGAAGCTGCAGAACACTGGCACTGAGCGTGCAGCTTTCCAGCGGAGAGAAAAAGCTACTTGAACACTCTGCAAGCCTTTCCACTCCCAAAAACATGCACATGGAAGGAGCTGCTGCAAAAGCGATGCTGTGCTCGCTGCTGCTCCTCCTGAAGCTCTGGCTGCTAAATCTGAGGCTTTCCTTCCAATTTCAAGCTGCAAAGCACTTGCTGAATTGCAGGGAAAGTCCGGGAGGCATTTGCTCTGCTGGCACACTTTCTCCTTCCTAGACAGAGTGGAAAAGCTTTTCCCTGCCGTGTAGGCGACAAGAGACGCATTAGACGGGCATCCGGAGCTGTCCGAAGGTAAGCGCCTGTTCCCGGCCTCTTTCGGCACAAGCCCCCGCTCCGGAGCGCACCGCGGCCGGCCGGAGGCTCTCTGCCGGCGAAGGTGCCTCGTCTCCGGCAAGGAAGCCTCAGCCGCTTCTCCTGCACACGGAGAGCGTGCTAGCTGCTGAAACGTGAAGAAAGAAGCTGCAGAACACTGGCACTGAGCGTGCAGCTTTCCAGCGGAGAGAAAAAGCTACTTGAACACTCTGCAAGCCTTTCCACTCCCAAAAACATGCACATGGAAGGAGCTGCTGCAAAAGCGATGCTGTGCTCGCTGCTGCTCCTCCTGAAGCTCTGGCTGCTAAATCTGAGGCTTTCCTTCCAATTTCAAGCTGCAAAGCACTTGCTGAATTGCAGGGAAAGTCCGGGAGGCATTTGCTCTGCTGGCACACTTTCTCCTTCCTAGACAGAGTGGAAAAGCTTTTCCCTGCCGTGTAGGCGACAAGAGACGCATTAGACGGGCATCCGGAGCTGTCCGAAGGTAAGCGCCTGTTCCCGGCCTCTTTCGGCACAAGCCCCCGCTCCGGAGCGCACCGCGGCCGGCCGGAGGCTCTCTGCCGGCGAAGGTGCCTCGTCTCCGGCAAGGAAGCCTCAGCCGCTTCTCCTGCACACGGAGAGCGTGCTAGCTGCTGAAACGTGAAGAAAGAAGCTGCAGAACACTGGCACTGAGCGTGCAGCTTTCCAGCGGAGAGAAAAAGCTACTTGAACACTCTGCAAGCCTTTCCACTCCCAAAAACATGCACATGGAAGGAGCTGCTGCAAAAGCGATGCTGTGCTCGCTGCTGCTCCTCCTGAAGCTCTGGCTGCTAAATCTGAAACTTTCCTTCCAATTTCAAGCTGCAAAGCACTTGCTGAATTGCAGGGAAAGTCCGGGAGGCATTTGCTCTGCTGGCACACTTTCTCCTTCCTAGACAGAGTGGAAAAGCTTTTCCCTGCCGTGTAGGCGACAAGAGACGCATTAGACGGGCCTCCGGAGCTGTCCGAAGGTAAGCGCCTGTTCCCGGCCTCTTTCGGCACAAGCCCCCGCTCCGGAGCGCACCGCGGCCGGCCGGAGGCTCTCTGCCGGCGAAGGTGCCTCGTCTCCGGCAAGGAAGCCTCAGCCGCTTCTCCTGCACACGGAGAGCGTGCTAGCTGCTGAAACGTGAAGAAAGAAGCTGCAGAACACTGGCACTGAGCGTGCAGCTTTCCAGCGGAGAGAAAAAGCTACTTGAACACTCTGCAAGCCTTTCCACTCCCAAAAACATGCACATGGAAGGAGCTGCTGCAAAAGCGATGCTGTGCTCGCTGCTGCTCCTCCTGAAGCTCTGGCTGCTAAATCTGAGGCTTTCCTTCCAATTTCAAGCTGCAAAGCACTTGCTGAATTGCAGGGAAAGTCCGGGAGGCATTTGCTCTGCTGGCACACTTTCTCCTTCCCAGACAGAGTGGAAAAGCTTTTCCCTGCCGTGTAGGCGACAAGAGACGCATTAGACGGGCATCCGGAGCTGTCCGAAGGTAAGCGCCTGTTCCCGGCCTCTTTCGGCACAAGCCCCCGCTCCGGAGCGCACCGCGGCCGGCCGGAGGCTCTCTGCCGGCGAAGGTGCCTCGTCTCCGGCAAGGAAGCCTCAGCCGCTTCTCCTGCACACGGAGAGCGTGCTAGCTGCTGAAACGTGAAGAAAGAAGCTGCAGAACACTGGCACTGAGCGTGCAGCTTTCCAGCGGAGAGAAAAAGCTACTTGAACACTCTGCAAGCCTTTCCACTCCCAAAAACATGCACATGGAAGGAGCTGCTGCAAAAGCGATGCTGTGCTCGCTGCTGCTCCTCCTGAAGCTCTGGCTGCTAAATCTGAGGCTTTCCTTCCAATTTCAAGCTGCAAAGCACTTGCTGAATTGCAGGGAAAGTCCGGGAGGCATTTGCTGTGCTGGCACACTTTCTCCTTCCTAGACAGAGTGGAAAAGCTTTTCCCTGCCGTGTAGGCGACAAGAGACGCATTAGACGGGCATCCGGAGCTGTCCGAAGGTAAGCGCCTGTTCCCGGCCTCTTTCGGCACAAGCCCCCGCTCCGGAGCGCACCGCGGCCGGCCGGAGGCTCTCTGCCGGCGAAGGTGCCTCGTCTCCGGCAAGGAAGCCTCAGCCGCTTCTCCTGCACACGGAGAGCGTGCTAGCTGCTGAAACGTGAAGAAAGAAGCTGCAGAACACTGGCACTGAGCGTGCAGCTTTCCAGCGGAGAGAAAAAGCTACTTGAACACTCTGCAAGCCTTTCCACTCCCAAAAACATGCACATGGAAGGAGCTGCTGCAAAAGCGATGCTGTGCTCGCTGCTGCTCCTCCTGAAGCTCTGGCTGCTAAATCTGAGGCTTTCCTTCCAATTTCAAGCTGCAAAGCACTTGCTGAATTGCAGGGAAAGTCCGGGAGGCATTTGCTCTGCTGGCACACTTTCTCCTTCCTAGACAGAGTGGAAAAGCTTTTCCCTGCCGTGTAGGCGACAAGAGACGCATTAGACGGGCATCCGGAGCTGTCCGAAGGTAAGCGCCTGTTCCCGGCCTCTTTCGGCACAAGCCCCCGCTCCGGAGCGCACCGCGGCCGGCCGGAGGCTCTCTGCCGGCGAAGGTGCCTCGTCTCCGGCAAGGAAGCCTCAGCCGCTTCTCCTGCACACGGAGAGCGTGCTAGCTGCTGAAACGTGAAGAAAGAAGCTGCAGAACACTGGCACTGAGCGTGCAGCTTTCCAGCGGAGAGAAAAAGCTACTTGAACACTCTGCAAGCCTTTCCACTCCCAAAAACATGCACATGGAAGGAGCTGCTGCAAAAGCGATGCTGTGCTCGCTGCTGCTCCTCCTGAAGCTCTGGCTGCTAAATCTGAGGCTTTCCTTCCAATTTCAAGCTGCAAAGCACTTGCTGAATTGCAGGGAAAGTCCGGGAGGCATTTGCTGTGCTGGCACACTTTCTCCTTCCTAGACAGAGTGGAAAAGCTTTTCCCTGCCGTGTAGGCGACAAGAGACGCATTAGACGGGCATCCGGAGCTGTCCGAAGGTAAGCGCCTGTTCCCGGCCTCTTTCGGCACAAGCCCCCGCTCCGGAGCGCACCGCGGCCGGCCGGAGGCTCTCTGCCGGCGAAGGTGCCGCTTCTCCGGCAAGGAAGCCTCAGCCGCTTCTCCTGCACACGGAGAGCGTGCTAGCTGCTGAAATGTGAAGAAAGAAGCTGCAGAACACTGGCACTGAGCGTGCAGCTTTCCAGCGGAGAGAAAAAGCTACTTGAACACTCTGCAAGCCTTTCCACTCCCAAAAACATGCACATGGAAGGAGCTGCTGCAAAAGCGATGCTGTGCTCGCTGCTGCTCCTCCTGAAGCTCTGGCTGCTAAATCTGAGGCTTTCCTTCCAATTTCAAGCTGCAAAGCACTTGCTGAATTGCAGGGAAAGTCCGGGAGGCATTTGCTCTGCTGGCACACTTTCTCCTTCCTAGACAGAGTGGAAAAGCTTTTCCCTGCCGTGTAGGCGACAAGAGACGCATTAGACGGGCATCCGGAGCTGTCCGAAGGTAAGCGCCTGTTCCCGGCCTCTTTCGGCACAAGCCCCCGCTCCGGAGCGCACCGCGGCCGGCCGGAGGCTCTCTGCCGGCGAAGGTGCCTCGTCTCCGGCAAGGAAGCCTCAGCCGCTTCTCCTGCACACGGAGAGCGTGCTAGCTGCTGAAACGTGAAGAAAGAAGCTGCAGAACACTGGCACTGAGCGTGCAGCTTTCCAGCGGAGAGAAAAAGCTACTTGAACACTCTGCAAGCCTTTCCACTCCCAAAAACATGCACATGGAAGGAGCTGCTGCAAAAGCGATGCTGTGCTCGCTGCTGCTCCTCCTGAAGCTCTGGCTGCTAAATCTGAGGCTTTCCTTCCAATTTCAAGCTGCAAAGCACTTGCTGAATTGCAGGGAAAGTCCGGGAGGCATTTGCTGTGCTGGCACACTTTCTCCTTCCTAGACAGAGTGGAAAAGCTTTTCCCTGCCGTGTAGGCGACAAGAGACGCATTAGACGGGCCTCCGGAGCTGTCCGAAGGTAAGCGCCTGTTCCCGGCCTCTTTCGGCACAAGCCCCCGCTCCGGAGCGCACCGCGGCCGGCCGGAGGCTCTCTGCCGGCGAAGGTGCCTCGTCTCCGGCAAGGAAGCCTCAGCCGCTTCTCCTGCACACGGAGAGCGTGCTAGCTGCTGAAACGTGAAGAAAGAAGCTGCAGAACACTGGCACTGAGCGTGCAGCTTTCCAGCGGAGAGAAAAAGCTACTTGAACACTCTGCAAGCCTTTCCACTCCCAAAAACATGCACATGGAAGGAGCTGCTGCAAAAGCGATGCTGTGCTCGCTGCTGCTCCTCCTGAAGCTCTGGCTGCTAAATCTGAGGCTTTCCTTCCAATTTCAAGCTGCAAAGCACTTGCTGAATTGCAGGGAAAGTCCGGGAGGCATTTGCTGTGCTGGCACACTTTCTCCTTCCTAGACAGAGTGGAAAAGCTTTTCCCTGCCGTGTAGGCGACAAGAGACGCATTAGACGGGCCTCCGGAGCTGTCCGAAGGTAAGCGCCTGTTCCCGGCCTCTTTCGGCACAAGCCCCCGCTCCGGAGCGCACCGCGGCCGGCCGGAGGCTCTCTGCCGGCGAAGGTGCCTCGTCTCCGGCAAGGAAGCCTCAGCCGCTTCTCCTGCACACGGAGAGCGTGGTAGCTGCTGAAACGTGAAGAAAGAAGCTGCAGAACACTGGCACTGAGCGTGCAGCTTTCCAGCGGAGAGAAAAAGCTA
The DNA here is from genome assembly GCF_963513975.1 of Fringilla coelebs. Lineage (NCBI taxonomy): Eukaryota > Metazoa > Chordata > Aves > Passeriformes > Fringillidae > Fringilla > Fringilla coelebs. The sequence continues at coordinate 147,309 of NW_028167239.1, forward strand.
CTTGAACACTCTGCAAGCCTTTCCACTCCCAAAAACATGCACATGGAAGGAGCTGCTGCAAAAGCGATGCTGTGCTCGCTGCTGCTCCTCCTGAAGCTCTGGCTGCTAAATCTGAGGCTTTCCTTCCAATTTCAAGCTGCAAAGCACTTGCTGAATTGCAGGGAAAGTCCGGGAGGCATTTGCTCTGCTGGCACACTTTCTCCTTCCTAGACAGAGTGGAAAAGCTTTTCCCTGCCGTGTAGGCGACAAGAGACGCATTAGACGGGCATCCGGAGCTGTCCGAAGGTAAGCGCCTGTTCCCGGCCTCTTTCGGCACAAGCCCCCGCTCCGGAGCGCACCGCGGCCGGCCGGAGGCTCTCTGCCGGCGAAGGTGCCTCGTCTCCGGCAAGGAAGCCTCAGCCGCTTCTCCTGCACACGGAGAGCGTGCTAGCTGCTGAAACGTGAAGAAAGAAGCTGCAGAACACTGGCACTGAGCGTGCAGCTTTCCAGCGGAGAGAAAAAGCTACTTGAACACTCTGCAAGCCTTTCCACTCCCAAAAACATGCACATGGAAGGAGCTGCTGCAAAAGCGATGCTGTGCTCGCTGCTGCTCCTCCTGAAGCTCTGGCTGCTAAATCTGAGGCTTTCCTTCCAATTTCAAGCTGCAAAGCACTTGCTGAATTGCAGGGAAAGTCCGGGAGGCATTTGCTCTGCTGGCACACTTTCTCCTTCCTAGACAGAGTGGAAAAGCTTTTCCCTGCCGTGTAGGCGACAAGAGACGCATTAGACGGGCATCCGGAGCTGTCCGAAGGTAAGCGCCTGTTCCCGGCCTCTTTCGGCACAAGCCCCCGCTCCGGAGCGCACCGCGGCCGGCCGGAGGCTCTCTGCCGGCGAAGGTGCCTCGTCTCCGGCAAGGAAGCCTCAGCCGCTTCTCCTGCACACGGAGAGCGTGCTAGCTGCTGAAACGTGAAGAAAGAAGCTGCAGAACACTGGCACTGAGCGTGCAGCTTTCCAGCGGAGAGAAAAAGCTACTTGAACACTCTGCAAGCCTTTCCACTCCCAAAAACATGCACATGGAAGGAGCTGCTGCAAAAGCGATGCTGTGCTCGCTGCTGCTCCTCCTGAAGCTCTGGCTGCTAAATCTGAGGCTTTCCTTCCAATTTCAAGCTGCAAAGCACTTGCTGAATTGCAGGGAAAGTCCGGGAGGCATTTGCTGTGCTGGCACACTTTCTCCTTCCTAGACAGAGTGGAAAAGCTTTTCCCTGCCGTGTAGGCGACAAGAGACGCATTAGACGGGCATCCGGAGCTGTCCGAAGGTAAGCGCCTGTTCCCGGCCTCTTTCGGCACAAGCCCCCGCTCCGGAGCGCACCGCGGCCGGCCGGAGGCTCTCTGCCGGCGAAGGTGCCGCTTCTCCGGCAAGGAAGCCTCAGCCGCTTCTCCTGCACACGGAGAGCGTGCTAGCTGCTGAAACGTGAAGAAAGAAGCTGCAGAACACTGGCACTGAGCGTGCAGCTTTCCAGCGGAGAGAAAAAGCTACTTGAACACTCTGCAAGCCTTTCCACTCCCAAAAACATGCACATGGAAGGAGCTGCTGCAAAAGCGATGCTGTGCTCGCTGCTGCTCCTCCTGAAGCTCTGGCTGCTAAATCTGAGGCTTTCCTTCCAATTTCAAGCTGCAAAGCACTTGCTGAATTGCAGGGAAAGTCCGGGAGGCATTTGCTCTGCTGGCACACTTTCTCCTTCCTAGACAGAGTGGAAAAGCTTTTCCCTGCCGTGTAGGCGACAAGAGACGCATTAGACGGGCATCCGGAGCTGTCCGAAGGTAAGCGCCTGTTCCCGGCCTCTTTCGGCACAAGCCCCCGCTCCGGAGCGCACCGCGGCCGGCCGGAGGCTCTCTGCCGGCGAAGGTGCCTCGTCTCCGGCAAGGAAGCCTCAGCCGCTTCTCCTGCACACGGAGAGCGTGCTAGCTGCTGAAACGTGAAGAAAGAAGCTGCAGAACACTGGCACTGAGCGTGCAGCTTTCCAGCGGAGAGAAAAAGCTACTTGAACACTCTGCAAGCCTTTCCACTCCCAAAAACATGCACATGGAAGGAGCTGCTGCAAAAGCGATGCTGTGCTCGCTGCTGCTCCTCCTGAAGCTCTGGCTGCTAAATCTGAGGCTTTCCTTCCAATTTCAAGCTGCAAAGCACTTGCTGAATTGCAGGGAAAGTCCGGGAGGCATTTGCTGTGCTGGCACACTTTCTCCTTCCTAGACAGAGTGGAAAAGCTTTTCCCTGCCGTGTAGGCGACAAGAGACGCATTAGACGGGCCTCCGGAGCTGTCCGAAGGTAAGCGCCTGTTCCCGGCCTCTTTCGGCACAAGCCCCCGCTCCGGAGCGCACCGCGGCCGGCCGGAGGCTCTCTGCCGGCGAAGGTGCCTCGTCTCCGGCAAGGAAGCCTCAGCCGCTTCTCCTGCACACGGAGAGCGTGCTAGCTGCTGAAACGTGAAGAAAGAAGCTGCAGAACACTGGCACTGAGCGTGCAGCTTTCCAGCGGAGAGAAAAAGCTACTTGAACACTCTGCAAGCCTTTCCACTCCCAAAAACATGCACATGGAAGGAGCTGCTGCAAAAGCGATGCTGTGCTCGCTGCTGCTCCTCCTGAAGCTCTGGCTGCTAAATCTGAGGCTTTCCTTCCAATTTCAAGCTGCAAAGCACTTGCTGAATTGCAGGGAAAGTCCGGGAGGCATTTGCTGTGCTGGCACACTTTCTCCTTGCTAGACAGAGTGGAAAAGCTTTTCCCTGCCGTGTAGGCGACAAGAGACGCATTAGACGGGCATCCGGAGCTGTCCGAAGGTAAGCGCCTGTTCCCGGCCTCTTTCGGCACAAGCCCCCGCTCCGGAGCGCACCGCGGCCGGCCGGAGGCTCTCTGCCGGCGAAGGTGCCTCGTCTCCGGCAAGGAAGCCTCAGCCGCTTCTCCTGCACACGGAGAGCGTGCTAGCTGCTGAAACGTGAAGAAAGAAGCTGCAGAACACTGGCACTGAGCGTGCAGCTTTCCAGCGGAGAGAAAAAGCTACTTGAACACTCTGCAAGCCTTTCCACTCCCAAAAACATGCACATGGAAGGAGCTGCTGCAAAAGCGATGCTGTGCTCGCTGCTGCTCCTCCTGAAGCTCTGGCTGCTAAATCTGAGGCTTTCCTTCCAATTTCAAGCTGCAAAGCACTTGCTGAATTGCAGGGAAAGTCCGGGAGGCATTTGCTGTGCTGGCACACTTTCTCCTTCCTAGACAGAGTGGAAAAGCTTTTCCCTGCCGTGTAGGCGACAAGAGACGCATTAGACGGGCATCCGGAGCTGTCCGAAGGTAAGCGCCTGTTCCCGGCCTCTTTCGGCACAAGCCCCCGCTCCGGAGCGCACCGCGGCCGGCCGGAGGCTCTCTGCCGGCGAAGGTGCCTCGTCTCCGGCAAGGAAGCCTCAGCCGCTTCTCCTGCACACGGAGAGCGTGCTAGCTGCTGAAACGTGAAGAAAGAAGCTGCAGAACACTGGCACTGAGCGTGCAGCTTTCCAGCGGAGAGAAAAAGCTACTTGAACACTCTGCAAGCCTTTCCACTCCCAAAAACATGCACATGGAAGGAGCTGCTGCAAAAGCGATGCTGTGCTCGCTGCTGCTCCTCCTGAAGCTCTGGCTGCTAAATCTGAGGCTTTCCTTCCAATTTCAAGCTGCAAAGCACTTGCTGAATTGCAGGGAAAGTCCGGGAGGCATTTGCTCTGCTGGCACACTTTCTCCTTCCTAGACAGAGTGGAAAAGCTTTTCCCTGCCGTGTAGGCGACAAGAGACGCATTAGACGGGCATCCGGAGCTGTCCGAAGGTAAGCGCCTGTTCCCGGCCTCTTTCGGCACAAGCCCCCGCTCCGGAGCGCACCGCGGCCGGCAGGATGCTCTCTGCCGGCGAAGGTGCCTCGTCTCCGGCAAGGAAGCCTCAGCCGCTTCTCCTGCACACGGAGAGCGTGCTAGCTGCTGAAACGTGAAGAAAGAAGCTGCAGAACACTGGCACTGAGCGTGCAGCTTTCCAGCGGAGAGAAAAAGCTACTTGAACACTCTGCAAGCCTTTCCACTCCCAAAAACATGCACATGGAAGGAGCTGCTGCAAAAGCGATGCTGTGCTCGCTGCTGCTCCTCCTGAAGCTCTGGCTGCTAAATCTGAGGCTTTCCTTCCAATTTCAAGCTGCAAAGCACTTGCTGAATTGCAGGGAAAGTCCGGGAGGCATTTGCTCTGCTGGCACACTTTCTCCTTCCTAGACAGAGTGGAAAAGCTTTTCCCTGCCGTGTAGGCGACAAGAGACGCATTAGACGGGCATCCGGAGCTGTCCGAAGGTAAGCGCCTGTTCCCGGCCTCTTTCGGCACAAGCCCCCGCTCCGGAGCGCACCGCGGCCGGCCGGAGGCTCTCTGCCGGCGAAGGTGCCTCGTCTCCGGCAAGGAAGCCTCAGCCGCTTCTCCTGCACACGGAGAGCGTGCTAGCTGCTGAAACGTGAAGAAAGAAGCTGCAGAACACTGGCACTGAGCGTGCAGCTTTCCAGCGGAGAGAAAAAGCTACTTGAACACTCTGCAAGCCTTTCCACTCCCAAAAACATGCACATGGAAGGAGCTGCTGCAAAAGCGATGCTGTGCTCGCTGCTGCTCCTCCTGAAGCTCTGGCTGCTAAATCTGAGGCTTTCCTTCCAATTTCAAGCTGCAAAGCACTTGCTGAATTGCAGGGAAAGTCCGGGAGGCATTTGCTGTGCTGGCACACTTTCTCCTTCCTAGACAGAGTGGAAAAGCTTTTCCCTGCCGTGTAGGCGACAAGAGACGCATTAGACGGGCATCCGGAGCTGTCCGAAGGTAAGCGCCTGTTGCCGGCCTCTTTCGGCACAAGCCCCCGCTCCGGAGCGCACCGCGGCCGGCCGGAGGCTCTCTGCCGGCGAAGGTGCCTCGTCTCCGGCAAGGAAGCCTCAGCCGCTTCTCCTGCACACGGAGAGCGTGCTAGCTGCTGAAACGTGAAGAAAGAAGCTGCAGAACACTGGCACTGAGCGTGCAGCTTTCCAGCGGAGAGAAAAAGCTACTTGAACACTCTGCAAGCCTTTCCACTCCCAAAAACATGCACATGGAAGGAGCTGCTGCAAAAGCGATGCTGTGCTCGCTGCTGCTCCTCCTGAAGCTCTGGCTGCTAAATCTGAGGCTTTCCTTCCAATTTCAAGCTGCAAAGCACTTGCTGAATTGCAGGGAAAGTCCGGGAGGCATTTGCTCTGCTGGCACACTTTCTCCTTCCTAGACAGAGTGGAAAAGCTTTTCCCTGCCGTGTAGGCGACAAGAGACGCATTAGACGGGCATCCGGAGCTGTCCGAAGGTAAGCGCCTGTTCCCGGCCTCTTTCGGCACAAGCCCCCGCTCCGGAGCGCACCGCGGCCGCCGGAGGCTCTCTGCCGGCGAAGGTGCCTCGTCTCCGGCAAGGAAGCCTCAGCCGCTTCTCCTGCACACGGAGAGCGTGCTAGCTGCTGAAACGTGAAGAAAGAAGCTGCAGAACACTGGCACTGAGCGTGCAGCTTTCCAGCGGAGAGAAAAAGCTACTTGAACACTCTGCAAGCCTTTCCACTCCCAAAAACATGCACATGGAAGGAGCTGCTGCAAAAGCGATGCTGTGCTCGCTGCTGCTCCTCCTGAAGCTCTGGCTGCTAAATCTGAGGCTTTCCTTCCAATTTCAAGCTGCAAAGCACTTGCTGAATTGCAGGGAAAGTCCGGGAGGCATTTGCTCTGCTGGCACACTTTCTCCTTCCTAGACAGAGTGGAAAGCTTTTCCCTGCCGTGTAGGCGACAAGAGACGCATTAGACGGGCATCCGGAGCTGTCCGAAGGTAAGCGCCTGTTGCCGGCCTCTTTCGGCACAAGCCCCCGCTCCGGAGCGCACCGCGGCCGGCCGGAGGCTCTCTGCCGGCGAAGGTGCCGCTTCTCCGGCAAGGAAGCCTCAGCCGCTTCTCCTGCACACGGAGAGCGTGCTAGCTGCTGAAACGTGAAGAAAGAAGCTGCAGAACACTGGCACTGAGCGTGCAGCTTTCCAGCGGAGAGAAAAAGCTACTTGAACACTCTGCAAGCCTTTCCACTCCCAAAAACATGCACATGGAAGGAGCTGCTGCAAAAGCGATGCTGTGCTCGCTGCTGCTCCTCCTGAAGCTCTGGCTGCTAAATCTGAGGCTTTCCTTCCAATTTCAAGCTGCAAAGCACTTGCTGAATTGCAGGGAAAGTCCGGGAGGCATTTGCTCTGCTGGCACACTTTCTCCTTCCTAGACAGAGTGGAAAAGCTTTTCCCTGCCGTGTAGGCGACAAGAGACGCATTAGACGGGCATCCGGAGCTGTCCGAAGGTAAGCGCCTGTTGCCGGCCTCTTTCGGCACAAGCCCCCGCTCCGGAGCGCACCGCGGCCGGCCGGAGGCTCTCTGCCGGCGAAGGTGCCTCGTCTCCGGCAAGGAAGCCTCAGCCGCTTCTCCTGCACACGGAGAGCGTGCTAGCTGCTGAAACGTGAAGAAAGAAGCTGCAGAACACTGGCACTGAGCGTGCAGCTTTCCAGCGGAGAGAAAAAGCTACTTGAACACTCTGCAAGCCTTTCCACTCCCAAAAACATGCACATGGAAGGAGCTGCAGAAAGCAAGCTTGCTGTGCTCGCTGCTGCTCCTCCTGAAGCTCTGGCTGCTAAATCTGAGGCTTTCCTTCCAATTTCAAGCTGCAAAGCACTTGCTGAATTGCAGGGAAAGTCCGGGAGGCATTTGCTGTGCTGGCACACTTTCTCCTTCCTAGACAGAGTGGAAAAGCTTTTCCCTGCCGTGTAGGCGACAAGAGACGCATTAGACGGGCATCCGGAGCTGTCCGAAGGTAAGCGCCTGTTCCCGGCCTCTTTCGGCACAAGCCCCCGCTCCGGAGCGCACCGCGGCCGGCCGGAGGCTCTCTGCCGGCGAAGGTGCCTCGTCTCCGGCAAGGAAGCCTCAGCCGCTTCTCCTGCACACGGAGAGCGTGCTAGCTGCTGAAACGTGAAGAAAGAAGCTGCAGAACACTGGCACTGAGCGTGCAGCTTTCCAGCGGAGAGAAAAAGCTACTTGAACACTCTGCAAGCCTTTCCACTCCCAAAAACATGCACATGGAAGGAGCTGCTGCAAAAGCGATGCTGTGCTCGCTGCTGCTCCTCCTGAAGCTCTGGCTGCTAAATCTGAGGCTTTCCTTCCAATTTCAAGCTGCAAAGCACTTGCTGAATTGCAGGGAAAGTCCGGGAGGCATTTGCTGTGCTGGCACACTTTCTCCTTCCTAGACAGAGTGGAAAAGCTTTTCCCTGCCGTGTAGGCGACAAGAGACGCATTAGACGGGCATCCGGAGCTGTCCGAAGGTAAGCGCCTGTTGCCGGCCTCTTTTCGGCACAAGCCCCCGCTCCGGAGCGCACCGCGGCCGGCCGGAGGCTCTCTGCCGGCGAAGGTGCCTCGTCTCCGGCAAGGAAGCCTCAGCCGCTTCTCCTGCACACGGAGAGCGTGCTAGCTGCTGAAACGTGAAGAAAGAAGCTGCAGAACACTGGCACTGAGCGTGCAGCTTTCCAGCGGAGAGAAAAAGCTACTTGAACACTCTGCAAGCCTTTCCACTCCCAAAAACATGCACATGGAAGGAGCTGCTGCAAAAGCGATGCTGTGCTCGCTGCTGCTCCTCCTGAAGCTCTGGCTGCTAAATCTGAGGCTTTCCTTCCAATTCAAGCTGCAAAGCACTTGCTGAATTGCAGGGAAAGTCCGGGAGGCATTTGCTGTGCTGGCACACTTTCTCCTTCCTAGACAGAGTGGAAAAGCTTTTCCCTGCCGTGTAGGCGACAAGAGACGCATTAGACGGGGCATCCGGAGCTGTCCGAAGGTAAGCGCCTGTTGCCGGCCTCTTTCGCACAAGCCCCCGCTCCGGAGCGCACCGCGGCCGGCCGGAGGCTCTCTGCCGGCGAAGGTGCCTCGTCTCCGGCAAGGAAGCCTCAGCCGCTTCTCCTGCACACGGGAGAGCGTGCTAGCTGCTGAAACGTGAAGAAAGAAGCTGCAGAACACTGGCACTGAGCGTGCAGCTTTCCAGCGGAGAGAAAAAGCTACTTGAACACTCTGCAAGCCTTTCCACTCCCAAAAACATGCACATGGAAGGAGCTGCTGCAAAAGCGATGCTGTGCTCGCTGCTGCTCCTCCTGAAGCTCTGGCTGCTAAATCTGAGGCTTTCCTTCCAATTTCAAGCTGCAAAGCACTTGCTGAATTGCAGGGAAAGTCCGGGAGGCATTTGCTGTGCTGGCACACTTTCTCCTTCCTAGACAGAGTGGAAAAGCTTTTCCCTGCCGTGTAGGCGACAAGAGACGCATTAGACGGGCATCCGGAGCTGTCCGAAGGTAAGCGCCTGTTCCCGGCCTCTTTCGGCACAAGCCCCCGCTCCGGAGCGCACCGCGGCCGGCCGGAGGCTCTCTGCCGGCGAAGGTGCCTCGTCTCCGGCAAGGAAGCCTCAGCCGCTTCTCCTGCACACGGAGAGCGTGCTAGCTGCTGAAACGTGAAGAAAGAAGCTGCAGAACACTGGCACTGAGCGTGCAGCTTTCCAGCGGAGAGAAAAAGCTACTTGAACACTCTGCAAGCCTTTCCACTCCCAAAAACATGCACATGGAAGGAGCTGCTGCAAAAGCGATGCTGTGCTCGCTGCTGCTCCTCCTGAAGCTCTGGCTGCTAAATCTGAGGCTTTCCTTCCAATTTCAAGCTGCAAAGCACTTGCTGAATTGCAGGGAAAGTCCGGGAGGCATTTGCTCTGCTGGCACACTTTCTCCTTCCTAGACAGAGTGGAAAAGCTTTTCCCTGCCGTGTAGGCGACAAGAGACGCATTAGACGGGCATCCGGAGCTGTCCGAAGGTAAGCGCCTGTTCCCGGCCTCTTTCGCACAAGCCCCCGCTCCGGAGCGCACCGCGGCCGGCCGGAGGCTCTCTGCCGGCGAAGGTGCCTCGTCTCCGGCAAGGAAGCCTCAGCCGCTTCTCCTGCACACGGAGAGCGTGCTAGCTGCTGAAACGTGAAGAAAGAAGCTGCAGAACACTGGCACTGAGCGTGCAGCTTTCCAGCGGAGAGAAAAAGCTACTTGAACACTCTGCAAGCCTTTCCACTCCCAAAAACATGCACATGGAAGGAGCTGCTGCAAAAGCGATGCTGTGCTCGCTGCTGCTCCTCCTGAAGCTCTGGCTGCTAAATCTGAGGCTTTCCTTCCAATTTCAAGCTGCAAAGCACTTGCTGAATTGCAGGGAAAGTCCGGGAGGCATTTGCTCTGCTGGCACACTTTCTCCTTCCTAGACAGAGTGGAAAAGCTTTTCCCTGCCGTGTAGGCGACAAGAGACGCATTAGACGGGCATCCGGAGCTGTCCGAAGGTAAGCGCCTGTTGCCGGCCTCTTTCGGCACAAGCCCCCGCTCCGGAGCGCACCGCGGCGGCCGGAGGCTCTCTGCGGCGAAGGTGCCTCGTCTCCGGCAAGGAAGCCTCAGCCGCTTCTCCTGCACACGGAGAGCGTGCTAGCTGCTGAAACGTGAAGAAAGAAGCTGCAGAACACTGGCACTGAGCGTGCAGCTTTCCAGCGGAGAGAAAAAGCTACTTGAACACTCTGCAAGCCTTTCCACTCCCAAAAACATGCACATGGAAGGAGCTGCTGCAAAGCGATGCTGTGCTCGCTGCTGCTCCTCCTGAAGCTCTGGCTGCTAAATCTGAGGCTTTCCTTCCAATTTCAAGCTGCAAAGCACTTGCTGAATTGCAGGGAAAGTCCGGAGGCATTTGCTCTGCTGGCACACTTTCTCCTTCCTAGACAGAGTGGAAAAGCTTTTCCCTGCCGTGTAGGCGACAAGAGACGCATTAGACGGGCATCCGGAGCTGTCCGAAGGTAAGCGCCTGTTCCCGGCCTCTTTCGGCACAAGCCCCGCTCCGGAGCGCACCGCGGCCGGCCGGAGGCTCTCTGCCGGCGAAGGTGCCTCGTCTCCGGCAAGGAAGCCTCAGCCGCTTCTCCTGCACACGGAGAGCGTGCTAGCTGCTGAAACGTGAAGAAAGAAGCTGCAGAACACTGGCACTGAGCGTGCAGCTTTCCAGCGGAGAGAAAAAGCTACTTGAACACTCTGCAAGCCTTTCCACTCCCAAAAACATGCACATGGAAGGAGCTGCTGCAAAAGCGATGCTGTGCTCGCTGCTGCTCCTCCTGAAGCTCTGGCTGCTAAATCTGAGGCTTTCCTTCCAATTTCAAGCTGCAAAGCACTTGCTGAATTGCAGGGAAAGTCCGGGAGGCATTTGCTGTGCTGGCACACTTTCTCCTTCCTAGACAGAGTGGAAAAGCTTTTCCCTGCCGTGTAGGCGACAAGAGACGCATTAGACGGGCATCCGGAGCTGTCCGAAGGTAAGCGCCTGTTGCCGGCCTCTTTCGGCACAAGCCCCCGCTCCGGAGCGCACCGCGGCCGGCCGGAGGCTCTCTGCCGGCGAAGGTGCCGCTTCTCCGGCAAGGAAGCCTCAGCCGCTTCTCCTGCACACGGAGAGCGTGCTAGCTGCTGAAACGTGAAGAAAGAAGCTGCAGAACACTGGCACTGAGCGTGCAGCTTTCCAGCGGAGAGAAAAAGCTACTTGAACACTCTGCAAGCCTTTCCACTCCCAAAAACATGCACATGGAAGGAGCTGCTGCAAAAGCGATGCTGTGCTCGCTGCTGCTCCTCCTGAAGCTCTGGCTGCTAAATCTGAGGCTTTCCTTCCAATTTCAAGCTGCAAAGCACTTGCTGAATTGCAGGGAAAGTCCGGGAGGCATTTGCTGTGCTGGCACACTTTCTCCTTCCTAGACAGAGTGGAAAAGCTTTTCCCTGCCGTGTAGGCGACAAGAGACGCATTAGACGGGCATCCGGAGCTGTCCGAAGGTAAGCGCCTGTTGCCGGCCTCTTTCGGCACAAGCCCCGCTCCGGAGCGCACCGCGGCCGGCCGGAGGCTCTCTGCCGGCGAAGGTGCCTCGTCTCCGGCAAGGAAGCCTCAGCCGCTTCTCCTGCACACGGAGAGCGTGCTAGCTGCTGAAACGTGAAGAAAGAAGCTGCAGAACACTGGCACTGAGCGTGCAGCTTTCAGCGGAGAGAAAAAGCTACTTGAACACTCTGCAAGCCTTTCCACTCCCAAAAACATGCACATGGAAGGAGCTGCTGCAAAGCGATGCTGTGCTCGCTGCTGCTCCTCCTGAAGCTCTGGCTGCTAAATCTGAGGCTTTCCTTCCAATTTCAAGCTGCAAAGCACTTGCTGAATTGCAGGGAAAGTCCGGGAGGCATTTGCTGTGCTGGCACACTTTCTCCTTCCTAGACAGAGTGGAAAAGCTTTTCCTGCCGTGTAGGCGACAAGAGACGCATTAGACGGGCATCCGGAGCTGTCCGAAGGTAAGCGCCTGTTGCCGGCCTCTTTCGGCACAAGCCCCCGCTCCGGAGCGCACCGCGGCCGGCCGGAGGCTCTCTGCCGGCGAAGGTGCCTCGTCTCCGGCAAGGAAGCCTCAGCCGCTTCTCCTGCACACGGAGAGCGTGCTAGCTGCTGAAACGTGAAGAAAGAAGCTGCAGAACACTGGCACTGAGCGTGCAGCTTTCCAGCGGAGAGAAAAAGCTACTTGAACACTCTGCAAGCCTTTCCACTCCCAAAAACATGCACATGGAAGGAGCTGCTGCAAAAGCGATGCTGTGCTCGCTGCTGCTCCTCCTGAAGCTCTGGCTGCTAAATCTGAGGCTTCCTTCCATTCAATTTCAAGCTGCAAAGCACTTGCTGAATTGCAGGGAAAGTCCGGGAGGCATTTGCTGTGCTGGCACACTTTCTCCTTCCTAGACAGAGTGGAAAAGCTTTTCCCTGCCGTGTAGGCGACAAGAGACGCATTAGACGGGCCTCCGGAGCTGTCCGAAGGTAAGCGCCTGTTGCCGGCCTCTTTCGGCACAAGCCCCCGCTCCGGAGCGCACCGCGGCCGGCCGGAGGCTCTCTGCCGGCGAAGGTGCCTCGTCTCCGGCAAGGAAGCCTCAGCCGCTTCTCCTGCACACGGAGAGCGTGCTAGCTGCTGAAACGTGAAGAAAGAAGCTGCAGAACACTGGCACTGAGCGTGCAGCTTTCCAGCGGAGAGAAAAAGCTACTTGAACACTCTGCAAGCCTTTCCACTCCCAAAAACATGCACATGGAAGGAGCTGCTGCAAAAGCGATGCTGTGCTCGCTGCTGCTCCTCCTGAAGCTCTGGCTGCTAAATCTGAGGCTTTCCTTCCAATTTCAAGCTGCAAAGCACTTGCTGAATTGCAGGGAAAGTCCGGGAGGCATTTGCTCTGCTGGCACACTTTCTCCTTCCTAGACAGAGTGGAAAAGCTTTTCCCTGCCGTGTAGGCGACAAGAGACGCATTAGACGGGCATCCGGAGCTGTCCGAAGGTAAGCGCCTGTTGCCGGCCTCTTTCGGCACAAGCCCCCGCTCCGGAGCGCACCGCGGCCGGCCGGAGGCTCTCTGCCGGCGAAGGTGCCTCGTCTCCGGCAAGGAAGCCTCAGCCGCTTCTCCTGCACACGGAGAGCGTGCTAGCTGCTGAAACGTGAAGAAAGAAGCTGCAGACACTGGCACTGAGCGTGCAGCTTTCCAGCGG